>NW_027455248.1:0-305539 GCF_040206685.1 Ascaphus truei
CAAAGCTGGACTTAGACATAATTTCACTCTCACAACATTATGGCTGGTTGGAGACAGTCCGAACCACAAGTACCGGTCCATGGTTCTTGCCGTATACTGGGGGGACGGGACGACTCTCATTAACCCCTGACTATACCGGGGATACGCTTATCACAATGCCTTTCTGGTCTGTGCTGAAGCAGGGCATTCTAGCAGCCAAGTGGCTTGACCTTTATTAGTGAGCCTGGTTACCCCCTCTCGGAACCACAGACTTAGAAATCGCCAGCTCATATACAGTGCATAAAATATATTTATATATATACCCTTATACACCATTTTAATAAAAAATATCACAAAATTCTTCTAAGTCACTCGGGAAGAGTGAAAGACGCGCACGTTCATTTTCAGAGCTCCTAGACCTTCCTATAAGAAGTTAGCCAAAAAGTAGCTTCGAAAAACGCTTAGGTTAAGTTTCAGAGTTGCTTCTAATGTACCAAAGCTGGACTTAGACATAATTTCACTCTCACAACATTATGGCTGGTTGGAGACAGTCCGAACCACAAGTACCGGGTCCATGGTTCTGTGCGTATACTGGGGGGACGGGGACGACTCCCATTAACCCTGACTATACCGGGATACGCTTATCACAATGCCTTTCTGGTCTGTGCTGAAGCAGGGCATTCTGGCAGCCAAGTGGCTTGACCTTTATTAGTGAGCCTGGTTACCCCTCTCGGAACCACAGACTTAGAAATCGCCAGCTCATATACAGTGCATAAAATATATTTATATATATACCCTTATACACCATTTTAATAAAAAATATCACAAAATTCTTCTAAGTCCCTCGGGAAGAGTGAAAGACGCGCACGTTCATTTTCAGAGCTCCTAGACCTTCCTATAAGAAGTTAGCCAAAAAGTAGCTTCGAAAAACGCTTAGGTTAAGTTTCAGAGTTGCTTCTAATGTACCAAAGCTGGACTTAGACATAATTTCACTCTCACAACATTATGGCTGGTTGGAGACAGTCCGAACCACAAGTACCGGGTCCATGGTTCTTGCCGTATACTGGGGGGACGGGGACGACTCTCATTAACCCCTGACTATACCGGGGGATACGCTTATCACAAGCCTTTCTGGTCTGTGCTGAAGCAGGGCATTCTGGCAGCCAAGTGGCTTGACCTTTATTAGTGAGCCTGGTTACCCCCTCTCGGAACCACAGACTTAGAAATCGCCAGCTCATATACAGTGCATAAAATATATTTATATATATACCCTTATACACCATTTAATAAAAAATATCACAAATTCTTCTAAGTCCCTCGGAAGAGTGAAAGACGCGCACGTTCATTTTCAGAGCTCCTAGACCTTCCTATAAGAAGTTAGCCAAAAAGTAGCTTCGAAAACGCTTAGGTTAAGTTTCAGAGTTGCTTCTAATGTACCAAAGCTGGACTTAGACATAATTTCACTCTCACAACATTATGGCTGGTTGGAGACAGTCCGAACCACAAGTACCGGGTCCATGGTTCTGGGCGTATACTGGGGGGACAGGGACGACTCCCATTAACCCCTGACTATACCGGGGATACGCTTATCACAATGCCTTTCTGGTCTGTGCTGAAGCAGGGCATTCTGGCAGCCAAGTGGCTTGACCTTTATTAGTGAGCCTGGTTACCCCCTCTCGGAACCACAGACTTAGAAATCGCCAGCTCATATACAGTGCATAAAATATATTTATATATATACCCTTATACACCATTTTAATAAAAAATATCACAAAATTCTTCTAAGTCCCTCGGAAGAGTGAAAGACGCGCACGTTCATTTTTAGAGCTCCTAGACCTTCCTATAAGAAGTTAGCCAAAAAGTAGCTTCGAAAAACGCTTAGGTTAAATTTCAGAGTTGCTTCTAATGTACCAAAGCTGGACTTAGACATAATTTCACTCTCACAACATTATGGCTGGTTGGAGACAGTCCGAACCACAAGTACCGGGTCCATGGTTCTGGGCGTATACTGGGGGACGGGGACGACTCCCATTAACCCCTGACTATACCGGGGATACGCTTTTCACAATGCCTTTCTGGTCTGTGCTGAAGCAGGGCATTCTGGCAGCCAAGTGGCTTGACCTTTATTAGTGAGCCTGGTTACCCCTCTCGGAACCACAGACTTAGAAATCGCCAGCTCATATACAGTGCATAAATATATTTATATATATACCCTTATACACCATTTTAATAAAAAATATCACAAAATTCTTCTAAGTCTCTCGGGAAGAGTGAAAGACGCGCACGTTCATTTTCAGAGCTCCTAGACCTTCCTATAAGAAGTTAGCCAAAAAGTAGCTTCGAAAAACGCTTAGGTTAAGTTTCAGAGTTGCTTCTAATGTACCAAAGCTGGACTTAGACATAATTTCACTCTCACAACATTATGGCTGGTTGGAGACAGTCCGAACCACAAGTACCGGGTCCATGGTTCTGGCCGTATACTGGGGGGACGGGGACGACTCCCATTAACCCTGACTATACGGGATACGCTTATCACAATGCCTTTCTGGTCTGTGCTGAAGCAGGGCATTCTGGCAGCCAAGTGGCTTGACCTTTATTAGTGAGCCTGGTTACCCCCTCTCGGAACCACAGACTTAGAAATCGCCAGCTCATATACAGTGCATAAAATATATTTATATATATACCCTTATACACCATTTTAATAAAAAATATCACAAAATTCTTCTAAGTCCTCGGGAAGAGTGAAAGACGCGCACGTTCATTTTTAGAGCTCCTAGACCTTCCTATAAGAAGTTAGCCAAAAAGTAGCTTCGAAAAACGCTTAGGTTAAATTTCAGAGTTGCTTCTAATGTACCAAAGCTGGACTTAGACATAATTTCACTCTCACAACATTATGGCTGGTTGGAGACAGTCCGAACCACAAGTACCGGGTCCATGGTTCTGGGCGTATACTGGGGGGACGGGGACGACTCCCATTAACCCCTGACTATACCGGGGATACGCTTATCACAATGCCTTTCTGGTCTGTGCTGAAGCAGGGCATTCTGGCAGCCAAGTGGCTTGACCTTTATTAGTGAGCCTGGTACCCCCTCTCGGAACCACAGACTTAGAAATCGCCAGCTCATATACAGTGCATAAAATATATTTATATATATACCCTTATACACCATTTTAATAAAAAATATCACAAAATTCTTCTAAGTCCCTCGGAAGAGTGAAAGACGCGCACGTTCATTTTTAGAGCTCCTAGACCTTCCTATAAGAAGTTAGCCAAAAAGTAGCTTCGAAAAACGCTTAGGTTAAATTTCAGAGTTGCTTCTAATGTACCAAAGCTGGACTTAGACATAATTTCACTCTCACAACATTATGGCTGGTTGGAGACAGTCCGAACCACAAGTACCGGGTCCATGGTTCTGGGCGTATACTGGGGGACGGGGACGACTCCCATTAACCCCTGACTATACCGGGGATACGCTATCACAATGCCTTTCTGGTCTGTGCTGAAGCAGGGCATTCTGGCAGCCAAGTGGCTTGACCTTTATTAGTGAGCCTGGTTACCCCCTCTCGGAACCACAGACTTAGAAATCGCCAGCTCATATACAGTGCATAAAATATATTTATATATATACCCTTATACACCATTTTAATAAAAAATATCACAAAATTCTTCTAAGTCCCTCGGGAAGAGTGAAAGACGCGCACGTTCATTTTCAGAGCTCCTAGACCTTCCTATAAGAAGTTAGCCAAAAAGTAGCTTCGAAAAACGCTTAGGTTAAGTTTCAGAGTTGCTTCTAATGTACCAAAGCTGGACTTAGACATAATTTCACTCTCACAACATTATGGCTGGTTGGAGACAGTCCGAACCACAAGTACCGGGTCCATGGTTCTGTGCGTATACTGGGGGGACGGGGACGACTCCCATTAACCCCTGACTATACCGGGGATACGCTTATCACAATGCCTTTCTGGTCTGTGCTGAAGCAGGGCATTCTGGCAGCCAAGTGGCTTGACCTTTATTAGTGAGCCTGGTTACCCCCTCTCGGAACCACAGACTTAGAAATCGCCAGCTCATATACAGTGCATAAAATATATTTATATATATACCCTTATACACCATTTTAATAAAAAATATCACAAAATTCTTCTAAGTCCCTCGGGAAGAGTGAAAGACGCGCACGTTCATTTTCAGAGCTCCTAGACCTTCCTATAAGAAGTTAGCCAAAAAGTAGCTTCGAAAAACGCTTAGGTTAAGTTTCAGAGTTGCTTCTAATGTACCAAAGCTGGACTTAGACATAATTTCACTCTCACAACATTATGGCTGGTTGGAGACAGTCCGAACCACAAGTACCGGGTCCATGGTTCTTGCCGTATACTGGGGGGACGGGGACGACTCTCATTAACCCCTGACTATACCGGGGATACGCTTATCACAATGCCTTTCTGGTCTGTGCTGAAGCAGGGCATTCTGGCAGCCAAGTGGCTTGACCTTTATTAGTGAGCCTGGTTACCCCCTCTCGGAACCACAGACTTAGAAATCGCCAGCTCATATACAGTGCATAAAATATATTTATATATATACCCTTATACACCATTTTAATAAAAAATATCACAAAATTCTTCTAAGTCCCTCGGGAAGAGTGAAAGACGCGCACGTTCATTTTCAGAGCTCCTAGACCTTCCTATAAGAAGTTAGCCAAAAAGTAGCTTCGAAAAACGCTTAGGTTAAGTTTCAGAGTTGCTTCTAATGTACCAAAGCTGGACTTAGACATAATTTCACTCTCACAACATTATGGCTGGTTGGAGACAGTCCGAACCACAAGTACCGGGTCCATGGTTCTGGGCGTATACTGGGGGGGACAGGGACGACTCCCATTAACCCCTGACTATACCGGGGATACGCTTATCACAATGCCTTTCTGGTCTGTGCTGAAGCAGGGCATTCTGGCAGCCAAGTGGCTTGACCTTTATTAGTGAGCCTGGTTACCCCCTCTCGGAACCACAGACTTAGAAATCGCCAGCTCATATACAGTGCATAAAATATATTTATATATATACCCTTATACACCATTTTAATAAAAAATATCACAAAATTCTTCTAAGTCCCTCGGGAAGAGTGAAAGACGCGCACGTTCATTTTTAGAGCTCCTAGACCTTCCTATAAGAAGTTAGCCAAAAAGTAGCTTCGAAAAACGCTTAGGTTAAATTTCAGAGTTGCTTCTAATGTACCAAAGCTGGACTTAGACATAATTTCACTCTCACAACATTATGGCTGGTTGGAGACAGTCCGAACCACAAGTACCGGGTCCATGGTTCTGGGCGTATACTGGGGGGACGGGGACGACTCCCATTAACCCCTGACTATACCGGGGATACGCTTATCACAATGCCTTTCTGGTCTGTGCTGAAGCAGGGCATTCTGGCAGCCAAGTGGCTTGACCTTTATTAGTGAGCCTGGTTACCCCCTCTCGGAACCACAGACTTAGAAATCGCCAGCTCATATACAGTGCATAAAATATATTTATATATATACCCTTATACACCATTTTAATAAAAAATATCACAAAATTCTTCTAAGTCTCTCGGGAAGAGTGAAAGACGCGCACGTTCATTTTCAGAGCTCCTAGACCTTCCTATAAGAAGTTAGCCAAAAAGTAGCTTCGAAAAACGCTTAGGTTAAGTTTCAGAGTTGCTTCTAATGTACCAAAGCTGGACTTAGACATAATTTCACTCTCACAACATTATGGCTGGTTGGAGACAGTCCGAACCACAAGTACCGGGTCCATGGTTCTGGCCGTATACTGGGGGGACGGGGACGACTCCCATTAACCCCTGACTATACCGGGGATACGCTTATCACAATGCCTTTCTGGTCTGTGCTGAAGCAGGGCATTCTGGCAGCCAAGTGGCTTGACCTTTATTAGTGAGCCTGGTTACCCCCTCTCGGAACCACAGACTTAGAAATCGCCAGCTCATATACAGTGCATAAAATATATTTATATATATACCCTTATACACCATTTTAATAAAAAATATCACAAAATTCTTCTAAGTCCCTCGGGAAGAGTGAAAGACGCGCACGTTCATTTTTAGAGCTCCTAGACCTTCCTATAAGAAGTTAGCCAAAAAGTAGCTTCGAAAAACGCTTAGGTTAAATTTCAGAGTTGCTTCTAATGTACCAAAGCTGGACTTAGACATAATTTCACTCTCACAACATTATGGCTGGTTGGAGACAGTCCGAACCACAAGTACCGGGTCCATGGTTCTGGGCGTATACTGGGGGGACGGGGACGACTCCCATTAACCCCTGACTATACCGGGGATACGCTTATCACAATGCCTTTCTGGTCTGTGCTGAAGCAGGGCATTCTGGCAGCCAAGTGGCTTGACCTTTATTAGTGAGCCTGGTTACCCCCTCTCGGAACCACAGACTTAGAAATCGCCAGCTCATATACAGTGCATAAAATATATTTATATATATACCCTTATACACCATTTTAATAAAAAATATCACAAAATTCTTCTAAGTCCCTCGGGAAGAGTGAAAGACGCGCACGTTCATTTTTAGAGCTCCTAGACCTTCCTATAAGAAGTTAGCCAAAAAGTAGCTTCGAAAAACGCTTAGGTTAAATTTCAGAGTTGCTTCTAATGTACCAAAGCTGGACTTAGACATAATTTCACTCTCACAACATTATGGCTGGTTGGAGACAGTCCGAACCACAAGTACCGGGTCCATGGTTCTGGGCGTATACTGGGGGGACGGGGACGACTCCCATTAACCCCTGACTATACCGGGGATACGCTTATCACAATGCCTTTCTGGTCTGTGCTGAAGCAGGGCATTCTGGCAGCCAAGTGGCTTGACCTTTATTAGTGAGCCTGGTTACCCCCTCTCGGAACCACAGACTTAGAAATCGCCAGCTCATATACAGTGCATAAAATATATTTATATATATACCCTTATACACCATTTTAATAAAAAATATCACAAAATTCTTCTAAGTCCCTCGGGAAGAGTGAAAGACGCGCACGTTCATTTTCAGAGCTCCTAGACCTTCCTATAAGAAGTTAGCCAAAAAGTAGCTTCGAAAAACGCTTAGGTTAAGTTTCAGAGTTGCTTCTAATGTACCAAAGCTGGACTTAGACATAATTTCACTCTCACAACATTATGGCTGGTTGGAGACAGTCCGAACCACAAGTACCGGGTCCATGGTTCTGGGCGTATACTGGGGGGACGGGGACGACTCCCATTAACCCCTGACTATACCGGGGATACGCTTATCACAATGCCTTTCTGGTCTGTGCTGAAGCAGGGCATTCTGGCAGCCAAGTGGCTTGACCTTTATTAGTGAGCCTGGTTACCCCCTCTCGGAACCACAGACTTAGAAATCGCCAGCTCATATACAGTGCATAAAATATATTTATATATATATACCCTTATACACCATTTTAATAAAAAATATCACAAAATTCTTCTAAGTCACTCGGGAAGAGTGAAAGACGCGCACGTTCATTTTCAGAGCTCCTAGACCTTCCTATAAGAAGTTAGCCAAAAAGTAGCTTCGAAAAACGCTTAGGTTAAGTTTCAGAGTTGCTTCTAATGTACCAAAGCTGGACTTAGACATAATTTCACTCTCACAACATTATGGCTGGTTGGAGACAGTCCGAACCACAAGTACCGGGTCCATGGTTCTTGCCGTATACTGGGGGGACGGGGACGACTCTCATTAACCCCTGACTATACCGGGGATACGCTTATCACAATGCCTTTCTGGTCTGTGCTGAAGCAGGGCATTCTAGCAGCCAAGTGGCTTGACCTTTATTAGTGAGCCTGGTTACCCCCTCTCGGAACCACAGACTTAGAAATCGCCAGCTCATATACAGTGCATAAAATATATTTATATATATACCCTTATACACCATTTTAATAAAAAATATCACAAAATTCTTCTAAGTCCCTCGGGAAGAGTGAAAGACGCGCACGTTCATTTTCAGAGCTCCTAGACCTTCCTATAAGAAGTTAGCCAAAAAGTAGCTTCGAAAAACGCTTAGGTTAAGTTTCAGAGTTGCTTCTAATGTACCAAAGCTGGACTTAGACATAATTTCACTCTCACAACATTATGGCTGGTTGGAGACAGTCCGAACCACAAGTACCGGGTCCATGGTTCTGGGCGTATACTGGGGGGGACAGGGACGACTCCCATTAACCCCTGACTATACCGGGGATACGCTTATCACAATGCCTTTCTGGTCTGTGCTGAAGCAGGGCATTCTGGCAGCCAAGTGGCTTGACCTTTATTAGTGAGCCTGGTTACCCCCTCTCGGAACCACAGACTTAGAAATCGCCAGCTCATATACAGTGCATAAAATATATTTATATATATACCCTTATACACCATTTTAATAAAAAATATCACAAAATTCTTCTAAGTCCCTCGGGAAGAGTGAAAGACGCGCACGTTCATTTTTAGAGCTCCTAGACCTTCCTATAAGAAGTTAGCCAAAAAGTAGCTTCGAAAAACGCTTAGGTTAAATTTCAGAGTTGCTTCTAATGTACCAAAGCTGGACTTAGACATAATTTCACTCTCACAACATTATGGCTGGTTGGAGACAGTCCGAACCACAAGTACCGGGTCCATGGTTCTGGGCGTATACTGGGGGGACGGGGACGACTCCCATTAACCCCTGACTATACCGGGGATACGCTTATCACAATGCCTTTCTGGTCTGTGCTGAAGCAGGGCATTCTGGCAGCCAAGTGGCTTGACCTTTATTAGTGAGCCTGGTTACCCCCTCTCGGAACCACAGACTTAGAAATCGCCAGCTCATATACAGTGCATAAAATATATTTATATATATACCCTTATACACCATTTTAATAAAAAATATCACAAAATTCTTCTAAGTCTCTCGGGAAGAGTGAAAGACGCGCACGTTCATTTTCAGAGCTCCTAGACCTTCCTATAAGAAGTTAGCCAAAAAGTAGCTTCGAAAAACGCTTAGGTTAAGTTTCAGAGTTGCTTCTAATGTACCAAAGCTGGACTTAGACATAATTTCACTCTCACAACATTATGGCTGGTTGGAGACAGTCCGAACCACAAGTACCGGGTCCATGGTTCTGGCCGTATACTGGGGGGACGGGGACGACTCCCATTAACCCCTGACTATACCGGGGATACGCTTATCACAATGCCTTTCTGGTCTGTGCTGAAGCAGGGCATTCTGGCAGCCAAGTGGCTTGACCTTTATTAGTGAGCCTGGTTACCCCCTCTCGGAACCACAGACTTAGAAATCGCCAGCTCATATACAGTGCATAAAATATATTTATATATATACCCTTATACACCATTTTAATAAAAAATATCACAAAATTCTTCTAAGTCCCTCGGGAAGAGTGAAAGACGCGCACGTTCATTTTTAGAGCTCCTAGACCTTCCTATAAGAAGTTAGCCAAAAAGTAGCTTCGAAAAACGCTTAGGTTAAATTTCAGAGTTGCTTCTAATGTACCAAAGCTGGACTTAGACATAATTTCACTCTCACAACATTATGGCTGGTTGGAGACAGTCCGAACCACAAGTACCGGGTCCATGGTTCTGGGCGTATACTGGGGGGACGGGGACGACTCCCATTAACCCCTGACTATACCGGGGATACGCTTATCACAATGCCTTTCTGGTCTGTGCTGAAGCAGGGCATTCTGGCAGCCAAGTGGCTTGACCTTTATTAGTGAGCCTGGTTACCCCCTCTCGGAACCACAGACTTAGAAATCGCCAGCTCATATACAGTGCATAAAATATATTTATATATATACCCTTATACACCATTTTAATAAAAAATATCACAAAATTCTTCTAAGTCCCTCGGGAAGAGTGAAAGACGCGCACGTTCATTTTTAGAGCTCCTAGACCTTCCTATAAGAAGTTAGCCAAAAAGTAGCTTCGAAAAACGCTTAGGTTAAATTTCAGAGTTGCTTCTAATGTACCAAAGCTGGACTTAGACATAATTTCACTCTCACAACATTATGGCTGGTTGGAGACAGTCCGAACCACAAGTACCGGGTCCATGGTTCTGGGCGTATACTGGGGGGACGGGGACGACTCCCATTAACCCCTGACTATACCGGGGATACGCTTATCACAATGCCTTTCTGGTCTGTGCTGAAGCAGGGCATTCTGGCAGCCAAGTGGCTTGACCTTTATTAGTGAGCCTGGTTACCCCCTCTCGGAACCACAGACTTAGAAATCGCCAGCTCATATACAGTGCATAAAATATATTTATATATATACCCTTATACACCATTTTAATAAAAAATATCACAAAATTCTTCTAAGTCCCTCGGGAAGAGTGAAAGACGCGCACGTTCATTTTCAGAGCTCCTAGACCTTCCTATAAGAAGTTAGCCAAAAAGTAGCTTCGAAAAACGCTTAGGTTAAGTTTCAGAGTTGCTTCTAATGTACCAAAGCTGGACTTAGACATAATTTCACTCTCACAACATTATGGCTGGTTGGAGACAGTCCGAACCACAAGTACCGGGTCCATGGTTCTGGGCGTATACTGGGGGGACGGGGACGACTCCCATTAACCCCTGACTATACCGGGGATACGCTTATCACAATGCCTTTCTGGTCTGTGCTGAAGCAGGGCATTCTGGCAGCCAAGTGGCTTGACCTTTATTAGTGAGCCTGGTTACCCCCTCTCGGAACCACAGACTTAGAAATCGCCAGCTCATATACAGTGCATAAAATATATTTATATATATATACCCTTATACACCATTTTAATAAAAAATATCACAAAATTCTTCTAAGTCACTCGGGAAGAGTGAAAGACGCGCACGTTCATTTTCAGAGCTCCTAGACCTTCCTATAAGAAGTTAGCCAAAAAGTAGCTTCGAAAAACGCTTAGGTTAAGTTTCAGAGTTGCTTCTAATGTACCAAAGCTGGACTTAGACATAATTTCACTCTCACAACATTATGGCTGGTTGGAGACAGTCCGAACCACAAGTACCGGGTCCATGGTTCTTGCCGTATACTGGGGGGACGGGGACGACTCTCATTAACCCCTGACTATACCGGGGATACGCTTATCACAATGCCTTTCTGGTCTGTGCTGAAGCAGGGCATTCTAGCAGCCAAGTGGCTTGACCTTTATTAGTGAGCCTGGTTACCCCCTCTCGGAACCACAGACTTAGAAATCGCCAGCTCATATACAGTGCATAAAATATATTTATATATATACCCTTATACACCATTTTAATAAAAAATATCACAAAATTCTTCTAAGTCACTCGGGAAGAGTGAAAGACGCGCACGTTCATTTTCAGAGCTCCTAGACCTTCCTATAAGAAGTTAGCCAAAAAGTAGCTTCGAAAAACGCTTAGGTTAAGTTTCAGAGTTGCTTCTAATGTACCAAAGCTGGACTTAGACATAATTTCACTCTCACAACATTATGGCTGGTTGGAGACAGTCCGAACCACAAGTACCGGGTCCATGGTTCTGTGCGTATACTGGGGGGACGGGGACGACTCCCATTAACCCCTGACTATACCGGGGATACGCTTATCACAATGCCTTTCTGGTCTGTGCTGAAGCAGGGCATTCTGGCAGCCAAGTGGCTTGACCTTTATTAGTGAGCCTGGTTACCCCCTCTCGGAACCACAGACTTAGAAATCGCCAGCTCATATACAGTGCATAAAATATATTTATATATATACCCTTATACACCATTTTAATAAAAAATATCACAAAATTCTTCTAAGTCCCTCGGGAAGAGTGAAAGACGCGCACGTTCATTTTCAGAGCTCCTAGACCTTCCTATAAGAAGTTAGCCAAAAAGTAGCTTCGAAAAACGCTTAGGTTAAGTTTCAGAGTTGCTTCTAATGTACCAAAGCTGGACTTAGACATAATTTCACTCTCACAACATTATGGCTGGTTGGAGACAGTCCGAACCACAAGTACCGGGTCCATGGTTCTGGGCGTATACTGGGGGGGACAGGGACGACTCCCATTAACCCCTGACTATACCGGGGATACGCTTATCACAATGCCTTTCTGGTCTGTGCTGAAGCAGGGCATTCTGGCAGCCAAGTGGCTTGACCTTTATTAGTGAGCCTGGTTACCCCCTCTCGGAACCACAGACTTAGAAATCGCCAGCTCATATACAGTGCATAAAATATATTTATATATATACCCTTATACACCATTTTAATAAAAAATATCACAAAATTCTTCTAAGTCCCTCGGGAAGAGTGAAAGACGCGCACGTTCATTTTTAGAGCTCCTAGACCTTCCTATAAGAAGTTAGCCAAAAAGTAGCTTCGAAAAACGCTTAGGTTAAATTTCAGAGTTGCTTCTAATGTACCAAAGCTGGACTTAGACATAATTTCACTCTCACAACATTATGGCTGGTTGGAGACAGTCCGAACCACAAGTACCGGGTCCATGGTTCTGGGCGTATACTGGGGGGACGGGGACGACTCCCATTAACCCCTGACTATACCGGGGATACGCTTATCACAATGCCTTTCTGGTCTGTGCTGAAGCAGGGCATTCTGGCAGCCAAGTGGCTTGACCTTTATTAGTGAGCCTGGTTACCCCCTCTCGGAACCACAGACTTAGAAATCGCCAGCTCATATACAGTGCATAAAATATATTTATATATATACCCTTATACACCATTTTAATAAAAAATATCACAAAATTCTTCTAAGTCCCTCGGGAAGAGTGAAAGACGCGCACGTTCATTTTCAGAGCTCCTAGACCTTCCTATAAGAAGTTAGCCAAAAAGTAGCTTCGAAAAACGCTTAGGTTAAGTTTCAGAGTTGCTTCTAATGTACCAAAGCTGGACTTAGACATAATTTCACTCTCACAACATTATGGCTGGTTGGAGACAGTCCGAACCACAAGTACCGGGTCCATGGTTCTGGGCGTATACTGGGGGGACGGGGACGACTCCCATTAACCCCTGACTATACCGGGGATACGCTTATCACAATGCCTTTCTGGTCTGTGCTGAAGCAGGGCATTCTGGCAGCCAAGTGGCTTGACCTTTATTAGTGAGCCTGGTTACCCCCTCTCGGAACCACAGACTTAGAAATCGCCAGCTCATATACAGTGCATAAAATATATTTATATATATATACCCTTATACACCATTTTAATAAAAAATATCACAAAATTCTTCTAAGTCACTCGGGAAGAGTGAAAGACGCGCACGTTCATTTTCAGAGCTCCTAGACCTTCCTATAAGAAGTTAGCCAAAAAGTAGCTTCGAAAAACGCTTAGGTTAAGTTTCAGAGTTGCTTCTAATGTACCAAAGCTGGACTTAGACATAATTTCACTCTCACAACATTATGGCTGGTTGGAGACAGTCCGAACCACAAGTACCGGGTCCATGGTTCTTGCCGTATACTGGGGGGACGGGGACGACTCTCATTAACCCCTGACTATACCGGGGATACGCTTATCACAATGCCTTTCTGGTCTGTGCTGAAGCAGGGCATTCTAGCAGCCAAGTGGCTTGACCTTTATTAGTGAGCCTGGTTACCCCCTCTCGGAACCACAGACTTAGAAATCGCCAGCTCATATACAGTGCATAAAATATATTTATATATATACCCTTATACACCATTTTAATAAAAAATATCACAAAATTCTTCTAAGTCCCTCGGGAAGAGTGAAAGACGCGCACGTTCATTTTCAGAGCTCCTAGACCTTCCTATAAGAAGTTAGCCAAAAAGTAGCTTCGAAAAACGCTTAGGTTAAGTTTCAGAGTTGCTTCTAATGTACCAAAGCTGGACTTAGACATAATTTCACTCTCACAACATTATGGCTGGTTGGAGACAGTCCGAACCACAAGTACCGGGTCCATGGTTCTGGGCGTATACTGGGGGGGACAGGGACGACTCCCATTAACCCCTGACTATACCGGGGATACGCTTATCACAATGCCTTTCTGGTCTGTGCTGAAGCAGGGCATTCTGGCAGCCAAGTGGCTTGACCTTTATTAGTGAGCCTGGTTACCCCCTCTCGGAACCACAGACTTAGAAATCGCCAGCTCATATACAGTGCATAAAATATATTTATATATATACCCTTATACACCATTTTAATAAAAAATATCACAAAATTCTTCTAAGTCCCTCGGGAAGAGTGAAAGACGCGCACGTTCATTTTTAGAGCTCCTAGACCTTCCTATAAGAAGTTAGCCAAAAAGTAGCTTCGAAAAACGCTTAGGTTAAATTTCAGAGTTGCTTCTAATGTACCAAAGCTGGACTTAGACATAATTTCACTCTCACAACATTATGGCTGGTTGGAGACAGTCCGAACCACAAGTACCGGGTCCATGGTTCTGGGCGTATACTGGGGGGACGGGGACGACTCCCATTAACCCCTGACTATACCGGGGATACGCTTATCACAATGCCTTTCTGGTCTGTGCTGAAGCAGGGCATTCTGGCAGCCAAGTGGCTTGACCTTTATTAGTGAGCCTGGTTACCCCCTCTCGGAACCACAGACTTAGAAATCGCCAGCTCATATACAGTGCATAAAATATATTTATATATATACCCTTATACACCATTTTAATAAAAAATATCACAAAATTCTTCTAAGTCTCTCGGGAAGAGTGAAAGACGCGCACGTTCATTTTCAGAGCTCCTAGACCTTCCTATAAGAAGTTAGCCAAAAAGTAGCTTCGAAAAACGCTTAGGTTAAGTTTCAGAGTTGCTTCTAATGTACCAAAGCTGGACTTAGACATAATTTCACTCTCACAACATTATGGCTGGTTGGAGACAGTCCGAACCACAAGTACCGGGTCCATGGTTCTGGCCGTATACTGGGGGGACGGGGACGACTCCCATTAACCCCTGACTATACCGGGGATACGCTTATCACAATGCCTTTCTGGTCTGTGCTGAAGCAGGGCATTCTGGCAGCCAAGTGGCTTGACCTTTATTAGTGAGCCTGGTTACCCCCTCTCGGAACCACAGACTTAGAAATCGCCAGCTCATATACAGTGCATAAAATATATTTATATATATACCCTTATACACCATTTTAATAAAAAATATCACAAAATTCTTCTAAGTCCCTCGGGAAGAGTGAAAGACGCGCACGTTCATTTTTAGAGCTCCTAGACCTTCCTATAAGAAGTTAGCCAAAAAGTAGCTTCGAAAAACGCTTAGGTTAAATTTCAGAGTTGCTTCTAATGTACCAAAGCTGGACTTAGACATAATTTCACTCTCACAACATTATGGCTGGTTGGAGACAGTCCGAACCACAAGTACCGGGTCCATGGTTCTGGGCGTATACTGGGGGGACGGGGACGACTCCCATTAACCCCTGACTATACCGGGGATACGCTTATCACAATGCCTTTCTGGTCTGTGCTGAAGCAGGGCATTCTGGCAGCCAAGTGGCTTGACCTTTATTAGTGAGCCTGGTTACCCCCTCTCGGAACCACAGACTTAGAAATCGCCAGCTCATATACAGTGCATAAAATATATTTATATATATACCCTTATACACCATTTTAATAAAAAATATCACAAAATTCTTCTAAGTCCCTCGGGAAGAGTGAAAGACGCGCACGTTCATTTTTAGAGCTCCTAGACCTTCCTATAAGAAGTTAGCCAAAAAGTAGCTTCGAAAAACGCTTAGGTTAAATTTCAGAGTTGCTTCTAATGTACCAAAGCTGGACTTAGACATAATTTCACTCTCACAACATTATGGCTGGTTGGAGACAGTCCGAACCACAAGTACCGGGTCCATGGTTCTGGGCGTATACTGGGGGGACGGGGACGACTCCCATTAACCCCTGACTATACCGGGGATACGCTTATCACAATGCCTTTCTGGTCTGTGCTGAAGCAGGGCATTCTGGCAGCCAAGTGGCTTGACCTTTATTAGTGAGCCTGGTTACCCCCTCTCGGAACCACAGACTTAGAAATCGCCAGCTCATATACAGTGCATAAAATATATTTATATATATACCCTTATACACCATTTTAATAAAAAATATCACAAAATTCTTCTAAGTCCCTCGGGAAGAGTGAAAGACGCGCACGTTCATTTTCAGAGCTCCTAGACCTTCCTATAAGAAGTTAGCCAAAAAGTAGCTTCGAAAAACGCTTAGGTTAAGTTTCAGAGTTGCTTCTAATGTACCAAAGCTGGACTTAGACATAATTTCACTCTCACAACATTATGGCTGGTTGGAGACAGTCCGAACCACAAGTACCGGGTCCATGGTTCTGGGCGTATACTGGGGGGACGGGGACGACTCCCATTAACCCCTGACTATACCGGGGATACGCTTATCACAATGCCTTTCTGGTCTGTGCTGA
This sequence comes from Ascaphus truei, assembly GCF_040206685.1. NCBI lineage: Eukaryota > Metazoa > Chordata > Amphibia > Anura > Ascaphidae > Ascaphus > Ascaphus truei. The sequence continues at coordinate 16,319 of NW_027455248.1, forward strand.
AGCAGGGCATTCTGGCAGCCAAGTGGCTTGACCTTTATTAGTGAGCCTGGTTACCCCCTCTCGGAACCACAGACTTAGAAATCGCCAGCTCATATACAGTGCATAAAATATATTTATATATATATACCCTTATACACCATTTTAATAAAAAATATCACAAAATTCTTCTAAGTCACTCGGGAAGAGTGAAAGACGCGCACGTTCATTTTCAGAGCTCCTAGACCTTCCTATAAGAAGTTAGCCAAAAAGTAGCTTCGAAAAACGCTTAGGTTAAGTTTCAGAGTTGCTTCTAATGTACCAAAGCTGGACTTAGACATAATTTCACTCTCACAACATTATGGCTGGTTGGAGACAGTCCGAACCACAAGTACCGGGTCCATGGTTCTTGCCGTATACTGGGGGGACGGGGACGACTCTCATTAACCCCTGACTATACCGGGGATACGCTTATCACAATGCCTTTCTGGTCTGTGCTGAAGCAGGGCATTCTAGCAGCCAAGTGGCTTGACCTTTATTAGTGAGCCTGGTTACCCCCTCTCGGAACCACAGACTTAGAAATCGCCAGCTCATATACAGTGCATAAAATATATTTATATATATACCCTTATACACCATTTTAATAAAAAATATCACAAAATTCTTCTAAGTCACTCGGGAAGAGTGAAAGACGCGCACGTTCATTTTCAGAGCTCCTAGACCTTCCTATAAGAAGTTAGCCAAAAAGTAGCTTCGAAAAACGCTTAGGTTAAGTTTCAGAGTTGCTTCTAATGTACCAAAGCTGGACTTAGACATAATTTCACTCTCACAACATTATGGCTGGTTGGAGACAGTCCGAACCACAAGTACCGGGTCCATGGTTCTGTGCGTATACTGGGGGGACGGGGACGACTCCCATTAACCCCTGACTATACCGGGGATACGCTTATCACAATGCCTTTCTGGTCTGTGCTGAAGCAGGGCATTCTGGCAGCCAAGTGGCTTGACCTTTATTAGTGAGCCTGGTTACCCCCTCTCGGAACCACAGACTTAGAAATCGCCAGCTCATATACAGTGCATAAAATATATTTATATATATACCCTTATACACCATTTTAATAAAAAATATCACAAAATTCTTCTAAGTCCCTCGGGAAGAGTGAAAGACGCGCACGTTCATTTTCAGAGCTCCTAGACCTTCCTATAAGAAGTTAGCCAAAAAGTAGCTTCGAAAAACGCTTAGGTTAAGTTTCAGAGTTGCTTCTAATGTACCAAAGCTGGACTTAGACATAATTTCACTCTCACAACATTATGGCTGGTTGGAGACAGTCCGAACCACAAGTACCGGGTCCATGGTTCTGGGCGTATACTGGGGGGGACAGGGACGACTCCCATTAACCCCTGACTATACCGGGGATACGCTTATCACAATGCCTTTCTGGTCTGTGCTGAAGCAGGGCATTCTGGCAGCCAAGTGGCTTGACCTTTATTAGTGAGCCTGGTTACCCCCTCTCGGAACCACAGACTTAGAAATCGCCAGCTCATATACAGTGCATAAAATATATTTATATATATACCCTTATACACCATTTTAATAAAAAATATCACAAAATTCTTCTAAGTCCCTCGGGAAGAGTGAAAGACGCGCACGTTCATTTTTAGAGCTCCTAGACCTTCCTATAAGAAGTTAGCCAAAAAGTAGCTTCGAAAAACGCTTAGGTTAAATTTCAGAGTTGCTTCTAATGTACCAAAGCTGGACTTAGACATAATTTCACTCTCACAACATTATGGCTGGTTGGAGACAGTCCGAACCACAAGTACCGGGTCCATGGTTCTGGGCGTATACTGGGGGGACGGGGACGACTCCCATTAACCCCTGACTATACCGGGGATACGCTTATCACAATGCCTTTCTGGTCTGTGCTGAAGCAGGGCATTCTGGCAGCCAAGTGGCTTGACCTTTATTAGTGAGCCTGGTTACCCCCTCTCGGAACCACAGACTTAGAAATCGCCAGCTCATATACAGTGCATAAAATATATTTATATATATACCCTTATACACCATTTTAATAAAAAATATCACAAAATTCTTCTAAGTCCCTCGGGAAGAGTGAAAGACGCGCACGTTCATTTTCAGAGCTCCTAGACCTTCCTATAAGAAGTTAGCCAAAAAGTAGCTTCGAAAAACGCTTAGGTTAAGTTTCAGAGTTGCTTCTAATGTACCAAAGCTGGACTTAGACATAATTTCACTCTCACAACATTATGGCTGGTTGGAGACAGTCCGAACCACAAGTACCGGGTCCATGGTTCTGGGCGTATACTGGGGGGGACAGGGACGACTCCCATTAACCCCTGACTATACCGGGGATACGCTTATCACAATGCCTTTCTGGTCTGTGCTGAAGCAGGGCATTCTGGCAGCCAAGTGGCTTGACCTTTATTAGTGAGCCTGGTTACCCCCTCTCGGAACCACAGACTTAGAAATCGCCAGCTCATATACAGTGCATAAAATATATTTATATATATACCCTTATACACCATTTTAATAAAAAATATCACAAAATTCTTCTAAGTCCCTCGGGAAGAGTGAAAGACGCGCACGTTCATTTTTAGAGCTCCTAGACCTTCCTATAAGAAGTTAGCCAAAAAGTAGCTTCGAAAAACGCTTAGGTTAAATTTCAGAGTTGCTTCTAATGTACCAAAGCTGGACTTAGACATAATTTCACTCTCACAACATTATGGCTGGTTGGAGACAGTCCGAACCACAAGTACCGGGTCCATGGTTCTGGGCGTATACTGGGGGGACGGGGACGACTCCCATTAACCCCTGACTATACCGGGGATACGCTTATCACAATGCCTTTCTGGTCTGTGCTGAAGCAGGGCATTCTGGCAGCCAAGTGGCTTGACCTTTATTAGTGAGCCTGGTTACCCCCTCTCGGAACCACAGACTTAGAAATCGCCAGCTCATATACAGTGCATAAAATATATTTATATATATACCCTTATACACCATTTTAATAAAAAATATCACAAAATTCTTCTAAGTCTCTCGGGAAGAGTGAAAGACGCGCACGTTCATTTTCAGAGCTCCTAGACCTTCCTATAAGAAGTTAGCCAAAAAGTAGCTTCGAAAAACGCTTAGGTTAAGTTTCAGAGTTGCTTCTAATGTACCAAAGCTGGACTTAGACATAATTTCACTCTCACAACATTATGGCTGGTTGGAGACAGTCCGAACCACAAGTACCGGGTCCATGGTTCTGGCCGTATACTGGGGGGACGGGGACGACTCCCATTAACCCCTGACTATACCGGGGATACGCTTATCACAATGCCTTTCTGGTCTGTGCTGAAGCAGGGCATTCTGGCAGCCAAGTGGCTTGACCTTTATTAGTGAGCCTGGTTACCCCCTCTCGGAACCACAGACTTAGAAATCGCCAGCTCATATACAGTGCATAAAATATATTTATATATATACCCTTATACACCATTTTAATAAAAAATATCACAAAATTCTTCTAAGTCCCTCGGGAAGAGTGAAAGACGCGCACGTTCATTTTTAGAGCTCCTAGACCTTCCTATAAGAAGTTAGCCAAAAAGTAGCTTCGAAAAACGCTTAGGTTAAATTTCAGAGTTGCTTCTAATGTACCAAAGCTGGACTTAGACATAATTTCACTCTCACAACATTATGGCTGGTTGGAGACAGTCCGAACCACAAGTACCGGGTCCATGGTTCTGGGCGTATACTGGGGGGACGGGGACGACTCCCATTAACCCCTGACTATACCGGGGATACGCTTATCACAATGCCTTTCTGGTCTGTGCTGAAGCAGGGCATTCTGGCAGCCAAGTGGCTTGACCTTTATTAGTGAGCCTGGTTACCCCCTCTCGGAACCACAGACTTAGAAATCGCCAGCTCATATACAGTGCATAAAATATATTTATATATATACCCTTATACACCATTTTAATAAAAAATATCACAAAATTCTTCTAAGTCCCTCGGGAAGAGTGAAAGACGCGCACGTTCATTTTTAGAGCTCCTAGACCTTCCTATAAGAAGTTAGCCAAAAAGTAGCTTCGAAAAACGCTTAGGTTAAATTTCAGAGTTGCTTCTAATGTACCAAAGCTGGACTTAGACATAATTTCACTCTCACAACATTATGGCTGGTTGGAGACAGTCCGAACCACAAGTACCGGGTCCATGGTTCTGGGCGTATACTGGGGGGACGGGGACGACTCCCATTAACCCCTGACTATACCGGGGATACGCTTATCACAATGCCTTTCTGGTCTGTGCTGAAGCAGGGCATTCTGGCAGCCAAGTGGCTTGACCTTTATTAGTGAGCCTGGTTACCCCCTCTCGGAACCACAGACTTAGAAATCGCCAGCTCATATACAGTGCATAAAATATATTTATATATATACCCTTATACACCATTTTAATAAAAAATATCACAAAATTCTTCTAAGTCCCTCGGGAAGAGTGAAAGACGCGCACGTTCATTTTCAGAGCTCCTAGACCTTCCTATAAGAAGTTAGCCAAAAAGTAGCTTCGAAAAACGCTTAGGTTAAGTTTCAGAGTTGCTTCTAATGTACCAAAGCTGGACTTAGACATAATTTCACTCTCACAACATTATGGCTGGTTGGAGACAGTCCGAACCACAAGTACCGGGTCCATGGTTCTGGGCGTATACTGGGGGGACGGGGACGACTCCCATTAACCCCTGACTATACCGGGGATACGCTTATCACAATGCCTTTCTGGTCTGTGCTGAAGCAGGGCATTCTGGCAGCCAAGTGGCTTGACCTTTATTAGTGAGCCTGGTTACCCCCTCTCGGAACCACAGACTTAGAAATCGCCAGCTCATATACAGTGCATAAAATATATTTATATATATATACCCTTATACACCATTTTAATAAAAAATATCACAAAATTCTTCTAAGTCACTCGGGAAGAGTGAAAGACGCGCACGTTCATTTTCAGAGCTCCTAGACCTTCCTATAAGAAGTTAGCCAAAAAGTAGCTTCGAAAAACGCTTAGGTTAAGTTTCAGAGTTGCTTCTAATGTACCAAAGCTGGACTTAGACATAATTTCACTCTCACAACATTATGGCTGGTTGGAGACAGTCCGAACCACAAGTACCGGGTCCATGGTTCTTGCCGTATACTGGGGGGACGGGGACGACTCTCATTAACCCCTGACTATACCGGGGATACGCTTATCACAATGCCTTTCTGGTCTGTGCTGAAGCAGGGCATTCTAGCAGCCAAGTGGCTTGACCTTTATTAGTGAGCCTGGTTACCCCCTCTCGGAACCACAGACTTAGAAATCGCCAGCTCATATACAGTGCATAAAATATATTTATATATATACCCTTATACACCATTTTAATAAAAAATATCACAAAATTCTTCTAAGTCACTCGGGAAGAGTGAAAGACGCGCACGTTCATTTTCAGAGCTCCTAGACCTTCCTATAAGAAGTTAGCCAAAAAGTAGCTTCGAAAAACGCTTAGGTTAAGTTTCAGAGTTGCTTCTAATGTACCAAAGCTGGACTTAGACATAATTTCACTCTCACAACATTATGGCTGGTTGGAGACAGTCCGAACCACAAGTACCGGGTCCATGGTTCTGTGCGTATACTGGGGGGACGGGGACGACTCCCATTAACCCCTGACTATACCGGGGATACGCTTATCACAATGCCTTTCTGGTCTGTGCTGAAGCAGGGCATTCTGGCAGCCAAGTGGCTTGACCTTTATTAGTGAGCCTGGTTACCCCCTCTCGGAACCACAGACTTAGAAATCGCCAGCTCATATACAGTGCATAAAATATATTTATATATATACCCTTATACACCATTTTAATAAAAAATATCACAAAATTCTTCTAAGTCCCTCGGGAAGAGTGAAAGACGCGCACGTTCATTTTCAGAGCTCCTAGACCTTCCTATAAGAAGTTAGCCAAAAAGTAGCTTCGAAAAACGCTTAGGTTAAGTTTCAGAGTTGCTTCTAATGTACCAAAGCTGGACTTAGACATAATTTCACTCTCACAACATTATGGCTGGTTGGAGACAGTCCGAACCACAAGTACCGGGTCCATGGTTCTTGCCGTATACTGGGGGGACGGGGACGACTCTCATTAACCCCTGACTATACCGGGGATACGCTTATCACAATGCCTTTCTGGTCTGTGCTGAAGCAGGGCATTCTGGCAGCCAAGTGGCTTGACCTTTATTAGTGAGCCTGGTTACCCCCTCTCGGAACCACAGACTTAGAAATCGCCAGCTCATATACAGTGCATAAAATATATTTATATATATATACCCTTATACACCATTTTAATAAAAAATATCACAAAATTCTTCTAAGTCACTCGGGAAGAGTGAAAGACGCGCACGTTCATTTTCAGAGCTCCTAGACCTTCCTATAAGAAGTTAGCCAAAAAGTAGCTTCGAAAAACGCTTAGGTTAAGTTTCAGAGTTGCTTCTAATGTACCAAAGCTGGACTTAGACATAATTTCACTCTCACAACATTATGGCTGGTTGGAGACAGTCCGAACCACAAGTACCGGGTCCATGGTTCTGTGCGTATACTGGGGGGACGGGGACGACTCCCATTAACCCATGACTATACCGGGGATACGCTTATCACAATGCCTTTCTGGTCTGTGCTGAAGCAGGGCATTCTGGCAGCCAAGTGGCTTGACCTTTATTAGTGAGCCTGGTTACCCCCTCTCGGAACCACAGACTTAGAAATCGCCAGCTCATATACAGTGCATAAAATATATTTATATATATACCCTTATACACCATTTTAATAAAAAATATCACAAAATTCTTCTAAGTCCCTCGGGAAGAGTGAAAGACGCGCACGTTCATTTTCAGAGCTCCTAGACCTTCCTATAAGAAGTTAGCCAAAAAGTAGCTTCGAAAAACGCTTAGGTTAAGTTTCAGAGTTGCTTCTAATGTACCAAAGCTGGACTTAGACAAATTTCACTCTCACAACATTATGGCTGGTTGGAGACAGTCCGAACCACAAGTACCGGGTCCATGGTTCTGGGCGTATACTGGGGGGGACGGGGACGACTCCCATTAACCCCTGACTATACCGGGGATACGCTTATCACAATGCCTTTCTGGTCTGTGCTGAAGCAGGGCATTCTGGCAGCCAAGTGGCTTGACCTTTATTAGTGAGCCTGGTTACCCCCTCTCGGAACCACAGACTTAGAAATCGCCAGCTCATATACAGTGCATAAAATATATTTATATATATACCCTTATACACCATTTTAATAAAAAATATCACAAAATTCTTCTAAGTCCCTCGGGAAGAGTGAAAGACGCGCACGTTCATTTTTAGAGCTCCTAGACCTTCCTATAAGAAGTTAGCCAAAAAGTAGCTTCGAAAAACGCTTAGGTTAAATTTCAGAGTTGCTTCTAATGTACCAAAGCTGGACTTAGACATAATTTCACTCTCACAACATTATGGCTGGTTGGAGACAGTCCGAACCACAAGTACCGGGTCCATGGTTCTGGGCGTATACTGGGGGGACGGGGACGACTCCCATTAACCCCTGACTATACCGGGGATACGCTTATCACAATGCCTTTCTGGTCTGTGCTGAAGCAGGGCATTCTGGCAGCCAAGTGGCTTGACCTTTATTAGTGAGCCTGGTTACCCCCTCTCGGAACCACAGACTTAGAAATCGCCAGCTCATATACAGTGCATAAAATATATTTATATATATACCCTTATACACCATTTTAATAAAAAATATCACAAAATTCTTCTAAGTCCCTCGGGAAGAGTGAAAGACGCGCACGTTCATTTTCAGAGCTCCTAGACCTTCCTATAAGAAGTTAGCCAAAAAGTAGCTTCGAAAAACGCTTAGGTTAAGTTTCAGAGTTGCTTCTAATGTACCAAAGCTGGACTTAGACATAATTTCACTCTCACAACATTATGGCTGGTTGGAGACAGTCCGAACCACAAGTACCGGGTCCATGGTTCTGGGCGTATACTGGGGGGGACAGGGACGACTCCCATTAACCCCTGACTATACCGGGGATACGCTTATCACAATGCCTTTCTGGTCTGTGCTGAAGCAGGGCATTCTGGCAGCCAAGTGGCTTGACCTTTATTAGTGAGCCTGGTTACCCCCTCTCGGAACCACAGACTTAGAAATCGCCAGCTCATATACAGTGCATAAAATATATTTATATATATACCCTTATACACCATTTTAATAAAAAATATCACAAAATTCTTCTAAGTCCCTCGGGAAGAGTGAAAGACGCGCACGTTCATTTTTAGAGCTCCTAGACCTTCCTATAAGAAGTTAGCCAAAAAGTAGCTTCGAAAAACGCTTAGGTTAAATTTCAGAGTTGCTTCTAATGTACCAAAGCTGGACTTAGACATAATTTCACTCTCACAACATTATGGCTGGTTGGAGACAGTCCGAACCACAAGTACCGGGTCCATGGTTCTGGGCGTATACTGGGGGGACGGGGACGACTCCCATTAACCCCTGACTATACCGGGGATACGCTTATCACAATGCCTTTCTGGTCTGTGCTGAAGCAGGGCATTCTGGCAGCCAAGTGGCTTGACCTTTATTAGTGAGCCTGGTTACCCCCTCTCGGAACCACAGACTTAGAAATCGCCAGCTCATATACAGTGCATAAAATATATTTATATATATACCCTTATACACCATTTTAATAAAAAATATCACAAAATTCTTCTAAGTCTCTCGGGAAGAGTGAAAGACGCGCACGTTCATTTTCAGAGCTCCTAGACCTTCCTATAAGAAGTTAGCCAAAAAGTAGCTTCGAAAAACGCTTAGGTTAAGTTTCAGAGTTGCTTCTAATGTACCAAAGCTGGACTTAGACATAATTTCACTCTCACAACATTATGGCTGGTTGGAGACAGTCCGAACCACAAGTACCGGGTCCATGGTTCTGGCCGTATACTGGGGGGACGGGGACGACTCCCATTAACCCCTGACTATACCGGGGATACGCTTATCACAATGCCTTTCTGGTCTGTGCTGAAGCAGGGCATTCTGGCAGCCAAGTGGCTTGACCTTTATTAGTGAGCCTGGTTACCCCCTCTCGGAACCACAGACTTAGAAATCGCCAGCTCATATACAGTGCATAAAATATATTTATATATATACCCTTATACACCATTTTAATAAAAAATATCACAAAATTCTTCTAAGTCCCTCGGGAAGAGTGAAAGACGCGCACGTTCATTTTTAGAGCTCCTAGACCTTCCTATAAGAAGTTAGCCAAAAAGTAGCTTCGAAAAACGCTTAGGTTAAATTTCAGAGTTGCTTCTAATGTACCAAAGCTGGACTTAGACATAATTTCACTCTCACAACATTATGGCTGGTTGGAGACAGTCCGAACCACAAGTACCGGGTCCATGGTTCTGGGCGTATACTGGGGGGACGGGGACGACTCCCATTAACCCCTGACTATACCGGGGATACGCTTATCACAATGCCTTTCTGGTCTGTGCTGAAGCAGGGCATTCTGGCAGCCAAGTGGCTTGACCTTTATTAGTGAGCCTGGTTACCCCCTCTCGGAACCACAGACTTAGAAATCGCCAGCTCATATACAGTGCATAAAATATATTTATATATATACCCTTATACACCATTTTAATAAAAAATATCACAAAATTCTTCTAAGTCCCTCGGGAAGAGTGAAAGACGCGCACGTTCATTTTTAGAGCTCCTAGACCTTCCTATAAGAAGTTAGCCAAAAAGTAGCTTCGAAAAACGCTTAGGTTAAATTTCAGAGTTGCTTCTAATGTACCAAAGCTGGACTTAGACATAATTTCACTCTCACAACATTATGGCTGGTTGGAGACAGTCCGAACCACAAGTACCGGGTCCATGGTTCTGGGCGTATACTGGGGGGACGGGGACGACTCCCATTAACCCCTGACTATACCGGGGATACGCTTATCACAATGCCTTTCTGGTCTGTGCTGAAGCAGGGCATTCTGGCAGCCAAGTGGCTTGACCTTTATTAGTGAGCCTGGTTACCCCCTCTCGGAACCACAGACTTAGAAATCGCCAGCTCATATACAGTGCATAAAATATATTTATATATATACCCTTATACACCATTTTAATAAAAAATATCACAAAATTCTTCTAAGTCCCTCGGGAAGAGTGAAAGACGCGCACGTTCATTTTCAGAGCTCCTAGACCTTCCTATAAGAAGTTAGCCAAAAAGTAGCTTCGAAAAACGCTTAGGTTAAGTTTCAGAGTTGCTTCTAATGTACCAAAGCTGGACTTAGACATAATTTCACTCTCACAACATTATGGCTGGTTGGAGACAGTCCGAACCACAAGTACCGGGTCCATGGTTCTGGGCGTATACTGGGGGGACGGGGACGACTCCCATTAACCCCTGACTATACCGGGGATACGCTTATCACAATGCCTTTCTGGTCTGTGCTGAAGCAGGGCATTCTGGCAGCCAAGTGGCTTGACCTTTATTAGTGAGCCTGGTTACCCCCTCTCGGAACCACAGACTTAGAAATCGCCAGCTCATATACAGTGCATAAAATATATTTATATATATATACCCTTATACACCATTTTAATAAAAAATATCACAAAATTCTTCTAAGTCACTCGGGAAGAGTGAAAGACGCGCACGTTCATTTTCAGAGCTCCTAGACCTTCCTATAAGAAGTTAGCCAAAAAGTAGCTTCGAAAAACGCTTAGGTTAAGTTTCAGAGTTGCTTCTAATGTACCAAAGCTGGACTTAGACATAATTTCACTCTCACAACATTATGGCTGGTTGGAGACAGTCCGAACCACAAGTACCGGGTCCATGGTTCTTGCCGTATACTGGGGGGACGGGGACGACTCTCATTAACCCCTGACTATACCGGGGATACGCTTATCACAATGCCTTTCTGGTCTGTGCTGAAGCAGGGCATTCTAGCAGCCAAGTGGCTTGACCTTTATTAGTGAGCCTGGTTACCCCCTCTCGGAACCACAGACTTAGAAATCGCCAGCTCATATACAGTGCATAAAATATATTTATATATATACCCTTATACACCATTTTAATAAAAAATATCACAAAATTCTTCTAAGTCACTCGGGAAGAGTGAAAGACGCGCACGTTCATTTTCAGAGCTCCTAGACCTTCCTATAAGAAGTTAGCCAAAAAGTAGCTTCGAAAAACGCTTAGGTTAAGTTTCAGAGTTGCTTCTAATGTACCAAAGCTGGACTTAGACATAATTTCACTCTCACAACATTATGGCTGGTTGGAGACAGTCCGAACCACAAGTACCGGGTCCATGGTTCTGTGCGTATACTGGGGGGACGGGGACGACTCCCATTAACCCCTGACTATACCGGGGATACGCTTATCACAATGCCTTTCTGGTCTGTGCTGAAGCAGGGCATTCTGGCAGCCAAGTGGCTTGACCTTTATTAGTGAGCCTGGTTACCCCCTCTCGGAACCACAGACTTAGAAATCGCCAGCTCATATACAGTGCATAAAATATATTTATATATATACCCTTATACACCATTTTAATAAAAAATATCACAAAATTCTTCTAAGTCCCTCGGGAAGAGTGAAAGACGCGCACGTTCATTTTCAGAGCTCCTAGACCTTCCTATAAGAAGTTAGCCAAAAAGTAGCTTCGAAAAACGCTTAGGTTAAGTTTCAGAGTTGCTTCTAATGTACCAAAGCTGGACTTAGACATAATTTCACTCTCACAACATTATGGCTGGTTGGAGACAGTCCGAACCACAAGTACCGGGTCCATGGTTCTTGCCGTATACTGGGGGGACGGGGACGACTCTCATTAACCCCTGACTATACCGGGGATACGCTTATCACAATGCCTTTCTGGTCTGTGCTGAAGCAGGGCATTCTGGCAGCCAAGTGGCTTGACCTTTATTAGTGAGCCTGGTTACCCCCTCTCGGAACCACAGACTTAGAAATCGCCAGCTCATATACAGTGCATAAAATATATTTATATATATATACCCTTATACACCATTTTAATAAAAAATATCACAAAATTCTTCTAAGTCACTCGGGAAGAGTGAAAGACGCGCACGTTCATTTTCAGAGCTCCTAGACCTTCCTATAAGAAGTTAGCCAAAAAGTAGCTTCGAAAAACGCTTAGGTTAAGTTTCAGAGTTGCTTCTAATGTACCAAAGCTGGACTTAGACATAATTTCACTCTCACAACATTATGGCTGGTTGGAGACAGTCCGAACCACAAGTACCGGGTCCATGGTTCTGTGCGTATACTGGGGGGACGGGGACGACTCCCATTAACCCATGACTATACCGGGGATACGCTTATCACAATGCCTTTCTGGTCTGTGCTGAAGCAGGGCATTCTGGCAGCCAAGTGGCTTGACCTTTATTAGTGAGCCTGGTTACCCCCTCTCGGAACCACAGACTTAGAAATCGCCAGCTCATATACAGTGCATAAAATATATTTATATATATACCCTTATACACCATTTTAATAAAAAATATCACAAAATTCTTCTAAGTCCCTCGGGAAGAGTGAAAGACGCGCACGTTCATTTTCAGAGCTCCTAGACCTTCCTATAAGAAGTTAGCCAAAAAGTAGCTTCGAAAAACGCTTAGGTTAAGTTTCAGAGTTGCTTCTAATGTACCAAAGCTGGACTTAGACAAATTTCACTCTCACAACATTATGGCTGGTTGGAGACAGTCCGAACCACAAGTACCGGGTCCATGGTTCTGGGCGTATACTGGGGGGGACGGGGACGACTCCCATTAACCCCTGACTATACCGGGGATACGCTTATCACAATGCCTTTCTGGTCTGTGCTGAAGCAGGGCATTCTGGCAGCCAAGTGGCTTGACCTTTATTAGTGAGCCTGGTTACCCCCTCTCGGAACCACAGACTTAGAAATCGCCAGCTCATATACAGTGCATAAAATATATTTATATATATACCCTTATACACCATTTTAATAAAAAATATCACAAAATTCTTCTAAGTCCCTCGGGAAGAGTGAAAGACGCGCACGTTCATTTTTAGAGCTCCTAGACCTTCCTATAAGAAGTTAGCCAAAAAGTAGCTTCGAAAAACGCTTAGGTTAAATTTCAGAGTTGCTTCTAATGTACCAAAGCTGGACTTAGACATAATTTCACTCTCACAACATTATGGCTGGTTGGAGACAGTCCGAACCACAAGTACCGGGTCCATGGTTCTGGGCGTATACTGGGGGGACGGGGACGACTCCCATTAACCCCTGACTATACCGGGGATACGCTTATCACAATGCCTTTCTGGTCTGTGCTGAAGCAGGGCATTCTGGCAGCCAAGTGGCTTGACCTTTATTAGTGAGCCTGGTTACCCCCTCTCGGAACCACAGACTTAGAAATCGCCAGCTCATATACAGTGCATAAAATATATTTATATATATACCCTTATACACCATTTTAATAAAAAATATCACAAAATTCTTCTAAGTCCCTCGGGAAGAGTGAAAGACGCGCACGTTCATTTTCAGAGCTCCTAGACCTTCCTATAAGAAGTTAGCCAAAAAGTAGCTTCGAAAAACGCTTAGGTTAAGTTTCAGAGTTGCTTCTAATGTACCAAAGCTGGACTTAGACATAATTTCACTCTCACAACATTATGGCTGGTTGGAGACAGTCCGAACCACAAGTACCGGGTCCATGGTTCTGGGCGTATACTGGGGGGGACAGGGACGACTCCCATTAACCCCTGACTATACCGGGGATACGCTTATCACAATGCCTTTCTGGTCTGTGCTGAAGCAGGGCATTCTGGCAGCCAAGTGGCTTGACCTTTATTAGTGAGCCTGGTTACCCCCTCTCGGAACCACAGACTTAGAAATCGCCAGCTCATATACAGTGCATAAAATATATTTATATATAAACCCTTATACACCATTTTAATAAAAAATATCACAAAATTCTTCTAAGTCCCTCGGGAAGAGTGAAAGACGCGCACGTTCATTTTTAGAGCTCCTAGACCTTCCTATAAGAAGTTAGCCAAAAAGTAGCTTCGAAAAACGCTTAGGTTAAATTTCAGAGTTGCTTCTAATGTACCAAAGCTGGACTTAGACATAATTTCACTCTCACAACATTATGGCTGGTTGGAGACAGTCCGAACCACAAGTACCGGGTCCATGGTTCTGGGCGTATACTGGGGGGACGGGGACGACTCCCATTAACCCCTGACTATACCGGGGATACGCTTATCACAATGCCTTTCTGGTCTGTGCTGAAGCAGGGCATTCTGGCAGCCAAGTGGCTTGACCTTTATTAGTGAGCCTGGTTACCCCCTCTCGGAACCACAGACTTAGAAATCGCCAGCTCATATACAGTGCATAAAATATATTTATATATATACCCTTATACACCATTTTAATAAAAAATATCACAAAATTCTTCTAAGTCTCTCGGGAAGAGTGAAAGACGCGCACGTTCATTTTCAGAGCTCCTAGACCTTCCTATAAGAAGTTAGCCAAAAAGTAGCTTCGAAAAACGCTTACGTTAAGTTTCAGAGTTGCTTCTAATGTACCAAAGCTGGACTTAGACATAATTTCACTCTCACAACATTATGGCTGGTTGGAGACAATCCGAACCACAAGTACCGGGTCCATGGTTCTGGCCGTATACTGGGGGGACGGGGACGACTCCCATTAACCCCTGACTATACCGGGGATACGCTTATCACAATGCCTTTCTGGTCTGTGCTGAAGCAGGGCATTCTGGCAGCCAAGTGGCTTGACCTTTATTAGTGAGCCTGGTTACCCCCTCTCGGAACCACAGACTTAGAAATCGCCAGCTCATATACAGTGCATAAAATATATTTATATATATACCCTTATACACCATTTTAATAAAAAATATCACAAAATTCTTCTAAGTCCCTCGGGAAGAGTGAAAGACGCGCACGTTCATTTTTAGAGCTCCTAGACCTTCCTATAAGAAGTTAGCCAAAAAGTAGCTTCGAAAAACGCTTAGGTTAAATTTCAGAGTTGCTTCTAATGTACCAAAGCTGGACTTAGACATAATTTCACTCTCACAACATTATGGCTGGTTGGAGACAGTCCGAACCACAAGTACCGGGTCCATGGTTCTGGGCGTATACTGGGGGGACGGGGACGACTCCCATTAACCCCTGACTATACCGGGGATACGCTTATCACAATGCCTTTCTGGTCTGTGCTGAAGCAGGGCATTCTGGCAGCCAAGTGGCTTGACCTTTATTAGTGAGCCTGGTTACCCCCTCTCGGAACCACAGACTTAGAAATCGCCAGCTCATATACAGTGCATAAAATATATTTATATATATACCCTTATACACCATTTTAATAAAAAATATCACAAAATTCTTCTAAGTCCCTCGGGAAGAGTGAAAGACGCGCACGTTCATTTTCAGAGCTCCTAGACCTTCCTATAAGAAGTTAGCCAAAAAGTAGCTTCGAAAAACGCTTAGGTTAAGTTTCAGAGTTGCTTCTAATGTACCAAAGCTGGACTTAGACATAATTTCACTCTCACAACATTATGGCTGGTTGGAGACAGTCCGAACCACAAGTACCGGGTCCATGGTTCTGGGCGTATACTGGGGGGGACAGGGACGACTCCCATTAACCCCTGACTATACCGGGGATACGCTTATCACAATGCCTTTCTGGTCTGTGCTGAAGCAGGGCATTCTGGCAGCCAAGTGGCTTGACCTTTATTAGTGAGCCTGGTTACCCCCTCTCGGAACCACAGACTTAGAAATCGCCAGCTCATATACAGTGCATAAAATATATTTATATATAAACCCTTATACACCATTTTAATAAAAAATATCACAAAATTCTTCTAAGTCCCTCGGGAAGAGTGAAAGACGCGCACGTTCATTTTTAGAGCTCCTAGACCTTCCTATAAGAAGTTAGCCAAAAAGTAGCTTCGAAAAACGCTTAGGTTAAATTTCAGAGTTGCTTCTAATGTACCAAAGCTGGACTTAGACATAATTTCACTCTCACAACATTATGGCTGGTTGGAGACAGTCCGAACCACAAGTACCGGGTCCATGGTTCTGGGCGTATACTGGGGGGACGGGGACGACTCCCATTAACCCCTGACTATACCGGGGATACGCTTATCACAATGCCTTTCTGGTCTGTGCTGAAGCAGGGCATTCTGGCAGCCAAGTGGCTTGACCTTTATTAGTGAGCCTGGTTACCCCCTCTCGGAACCACAGACTTAGAAATCGCCAGCTCATATACAGTGCATAAAATATATTTATATATATACCCTTATACACCATTTTAATAAAAAATATCACAAAATTCTTCTAAGTCTCTCGGGAAGAGTGAAAGACGCGCACGTTCATTTTCAGAGCTCCTAGACCTTCCTATAAGAAGTTAGCCAAAAAGTAGCTTCGAAAAACGCTTACGTTAAGTTTCAGAGTTGCTTCTAATGTACCAAAGCTGGACTTAGACATAATTTCACTCTCACAACATTATGGCTGGTTGGAGACAATCCGAACCACAAGTACCGGGTCCATGGTTCTGGCCGTATACTGGGGGGA
Source organism: Ascaphus truei (assembly GCF_040206685.1). NCBI lineage: Eukaryota > Metazoa > Chordata > Amphibia > Anura > Ascaphidae > Ascaphus > Ascaphus truei. The sequence goes on from NW_027455248.1 coordinate 32,886, forward strand.
CGGGGACGACTCCCATTAACCCCTGACTATACCGGGGATACGCTTATCACAATGCCTTTCTGGTCTGTGCTGAAGCAGGGCATTCTGGCAGCCAAGTGGCTTGACCTTTATTAGTGAGCCTGGTTACCCCCTCTCGGAACCACAGACTTAGAAATCGCCAGCTCATATACAGTGCATAAAATATATTTATATATATACCCTTATACACCATTTTAATAAAAAATATCACAAAATTCTTCTAAGTCCCTCGGGAAGAGTGAAAGACGCGCACGTTCATTTTTAGAGCTCCTAGACCTTCCTATAAGAAGTTAGCCAAAAAGTAGCTTCGAAAAACGCTTAGGTTAAATTTCAGAGTTGCTTCTAATGTACCAAAGCTGGACTTAGACATAATTTCACTCTCACAACATTATGGCTGGTTGGAGACAGTCCGAACCACAAGTACCGGGTCCATGGTTCTGGGCGTATACTGGGGGGACGGGGACGACTCCCATTAACCCCTGACTATACCGGGGATACGCTTATCACAATGCCTTTCTGGTCTGTGCTGAAGCAGGGCATTCTGGCAGCCAAGTGGCTTGACCTTTATTAGTGAGCCTGGTTACCCCCTCTCGGAACCACAGACTTAGAAATCGCCAGCTCATATACAGTGCATAAAATATATTTATATATATACCCTTATACACCATTTTAATAAAAAATATCACAAAATTCTTCTAAGTCCCTCGGGAAGAGTGAAAGACGCGCACGTTCATTTTTAGAGCTCCTAGACCTTCCTATAAGAAGTTAGCCAAAAAGTAGCTTCGAAAAACGCTTAGGTTAAATTTCAGAGTTGCTTCTAATGTACCAAAGCTGGACTTAGACATAATTTCACTCTCACAACATTATGGCTGGTTGGAGACAGTCCGAACCACAAGTACCGGGTCCATGGTTCTGGGCGTATACTGGGGGGACGGGGACGACTCCCATTAACCCCTGACTATACCGGGGATACGCTTATCACAATGCCTTTCTGGTCTGTGCTGAAGCAGGGCATTCTGGCAGCCAAGTGGCTTGACCTTTATTAGTGAGCCTGGTTACCCCCTCTCGGAACCACAGACTTAGAAATCGCCAGCTCATATACAGTGCATAAAATATATTTATATATATACCCTTATACACCATTTTAATTAAAAAATATCACAAAATTCTTCTAAGTCCCTCGGGAAGAGTGAAAGACGCGCACGTTCATTTTCAGAGCTCCTAGACCTTCCTATAAGAAGTTAGCCAAAAAGTAGCTTCGAAAAACGCTTAGGTTAAGTTTCAGAGTTGCTTCTAATGTACCAAAGCTGGACTTAGACATAATTTCACTCTCACAACATTATGGCTGGTTGGAGACAGTCCGAACCACAAGTGCCGGGTCCATGGTTCTGGGCGTATACTGGGGGGGACAGGGACGACTCCCATTAACCCCTGACTATACCGGGGATACGCTTATCACAATGCCTTTCTGGTCTGTGCTGAAGCAGGGCATTCTGGCAGCCAAGTGGCTTGACCTTTATTAGTGAGCCTGGTTACCCCCTCTCGGAACCACAGACTTAGAAATCGCCAGCTCATATACAGTGCATAAAATATATTTATATATATACCCTTATACACCATTTTAATAAAAAATATCACAAAATTCTTCTAAGTCCCTCGGGAAGAGTGAAAGACGCGCACGTTCATTTTTAGAGCTCCTAGACCTTCCTATAAGAAGTTAGCCAAAAAGTAGCTTCGAAAAACGCTTAGGTTAAATTTCAGAGTTGCTTCTAATGTACCAAAGCTGGACTTAGACATAATTTCACTCTCACAACATTATGGCTGGTTGGAGACAGTCCGAACCACAAGTACCGGGTCCATGGTTCTGGGCGTATACTGGGGGGACGGGGACGACTCCCATTAACCCCTGACTATACCGGGGATACGCTTATCACAATGCCTTTCTGGTCTGTGCTGAAGCAGGGCATTCTGGCAGCCAAGTGGCTTGACCTTTATTAGTGAGCCTGGTTACCCCCTCTCGGAACCACAGACTTAGAAATCGCCAGCTCATATACAGTGCATAAAATATATTTATATATATACCCTTATACACCATTTTAATAAAAAATATCACAAAATTCTTCTAAGTCCCTCGGGAAGAGTGAAAGACGCGCACGTTCATTTTCAGAGCTCCTAGACCTTCCTATAAGAAGTTAGCCAAAAAGTAGCTTCGAAAAACGCTTAGGTTAAGTTTCAGAGTTGCTTCTAATGTACCAAAGCTGGACTTAGACATAATTTCACTCTCACAACATTATGGCTGGTTGGAGACAGTCCGAACCACAAGTACCGGGTCCATGGTTCTGGCCGTATACTGGGGGGACGGGGACGACTCCCATTAACCCCTGACTATACCGGGGATACGCTTATCACAATGCCTTTCTGGTCTGTGCTGAAGCAGGGCATTCTGGCAGCCAAGTGGCTTGACCTTTATTAGTGAGCCTGGTTACCCCCTCTCGGAACCACAGACTTAGAAATCGCCAGCTCATATACAGTGCATAAAATATATTTATATATATACCCTTATACACCATTTTAATAAAAAATATCACAAAATTCTTCTAAGTCCCTCGGGAAGAGTGAAAGACGCGCACGTTCATTTTTAGAGCTCCTAGACCTTCCTATAAGAAGTTAGCCAAAAAGTAGCTTCGAAAAACGCTTAGGTTAAATTTCAGAGTTGCTTCTAATGTACCAAAGCTGGACTTAGACATAATTTCACTCTCACAACATTATGGCTGGTTGGAGACAGTCCGAACCACAAGTACCGGGTCCATGGTTCTGGGCGTATACTGGGGGGACGGGGACGACTCCCATTAACCCCTGACACTACCGGGGATACGCTTATCACAATGCCTTTCTGGTCTGTGCTGAAGCAGGGCATTCTGGCAGCCAAGTGGCTTGACCTTTATTAGTGAGCCTGGTTACCCCCTCTCGGAACCACAGACTTAGAAATCGCCAGCTCATATACAGTGCATAAAATATATTTATATATATACCCTTATACACCATTTTAATAAAAAATATCACAAAATTCTTCTAAGTCCCTCGGGAAGAGTGAAAGACGCGCACGTTCATTTTTAGAGCTCCTAGACCTTCCTATAAGAAGTTAGCCAAAAAGTAGCTTCGAAAAACGCTTAGGTTAAATTTCAGAGTTGCTTCTAATGTACCAAAGCTGGACTTAGACATAATTTCACTCTCACAACATTATGGCTGGTTGGAGACAGTCCGAACCACAAGTACCGGGTCCATGGTTCTGGGCGTATACTGGGGGGACGGGGACGACTCCCATTAACCCCTGACTATACCGGGGATACGCTTATCACAATGCCTTTCTGGTCTGTGCTGAAGCAGGGCATTCTGGCAGCCAAGTGGCTTGACCTTTATTAGTGAGCCTGGTTACCCCCTCTCGGAACCACAGACTTAGAAATCGCCAGCTCATATACAGTGCATAAAATATATTTATATATATACCCTTATACACCATTTTAATAAAAAATATCACAAAATTCTTCTAAGTCCCTCGGGAAGAGTGAAAGACGCGCACGTTCATTTTCAGAGCTCCTAGACCTTCCTATAAGAAGTTAGCCAAAAAGTAGCTTCGAAAAACGCTTAGGTTAAGTTTCAGAGTTGCTTCTAATGTACCAAAGCTGGACTTAGACATAATTTCACTCTCACAACATTATGGCTGGTTGGAGACAGTCCGAACCACAAGTACCGGGTCCATGGTTCTGGCCGTATACTGGGGGGACGGGGACGACTCCCATTAACCCCTGACTATACCGGGGATACGCTTATCACAATGCCTTTCTGGTCTGTGCTGAAGCAGGGCATTCTGGCAGCCAAGTGGCTTGACCTTTATTAGTGAGCCTGGTTACCCCCTCTCGGAACCACAGACTTAGAAATCGCCAGCTCATATACAGTGCATAAAATATATTTATATATATACCCTTATACACCATTTTAATAAAAAATATCACAAAATTCTTCTAAGTCCCTCGGGAAGAGTGAAAGACGCGCACGTTCATTTTCAGAGCTCCTAGACCTTCCTATAAGAAGTTAGCCAAAAAGTAGCTTCGAAAAACGCTTAGGTTAAGTTTCAGAGTTGCTTCTAATGTACCAAAGCTGGACTTAGACATAATTTCACTCTCACAACATTATGGCTGGTTGGAGACAGTCCGAACCACAAGTACCGGGTCCATGGTTCTGGCCGTATACTGGGGGGACGGGGACGACTCCCATTAACCCCTGACTATACCGGGGATACGCTTATCACAATGCCTTTCTGGTCTGTGCTGAAGCAGGGCATTCTGGCAGCCAAGTGGCTTGACCTTTATTAGTGAGCCTGGTTACCCCCTCTCGGAACCACAGACTTAGAAATCGCCAGCTCATATACAGTGCATAAAATATATTTATATATATACCCTTATACACCATTTTAATAAAAAATATCACAAAATTCTTCTAAGTCCCTCGGGAAGAGTGAAAGACGCGCACGTTCATTTTGAGAGCTCCTAGACCTTCCTATAAGAAGTTAGCCAAAAAGTAGCTTCGAAAAACGCTTAGGTTAAGTTTCAGAGTTGCTTCTAATGTACCAAAGCTGGACTTAGACATAATTTCACTCTCACAACATTATGGCTGGTTGGAGACAGTCCGAACCACAAGTACCGGGTCCATGGTTCTGGGCGTATACTGGGGGGGACGGGGACGACTCCCATTAACCCCTGACTATACCGGGGATACGCTCATCACAATGCCTTTCTGGTCTGTGCTGAAGCAGGGCATTCTGGCAGCCAAGTGGCTTGACCTTTATTAGTGAGCCTGGTTACCCCCTCTCGGAACCACAGACTTAGAAATCGCCAGCTCATATACAGTACATAAAATATATTTTTTTATATATACCCTTATACACCATTTTAATAAAAAATATCACAAAATTCTTCTAAGTCCCTCGGGAAGAGTGAAAGACGCGCACGTTCATTTTTAGAGCTCCTAGACCTTCCTATAAGAAGTTAGCCAAAAAGTAGCTTCGAAAAACGCTTAGGTTAAGTTTCAGAGTTGCTTCTAATGTACCAAAGCTGACTTAGACATAATTTCACTCTCACAACATTATGGCTGGTTGGAGACAGTCCGAACCACAAGTACCGGGTCCATGGTTCTGGGCGTATACTGGGGGGGACGGGGACGACTCCCATTAACCCCTGACTATACCGGGGATACGCTTATCACAATGCCTTTCTGGTCTGTGCTGAAGCAGGGCATTCTGGCAGCCAAGTGGCTTGACCTTTATTAGTGAGCCTGGTTACCCCCTCTCGGAACCACAGACTTAGAAATCGCCAGCTCATATACAGTGCATAAAATATATTTATATATATACCCTTATACACCATTTTAATAAAAAATATCACAAAATTCTTCTAAGTCCCTCGGGAAGAGTGAAAGACGCGCACGTTCATTTTTAGATCTCCTAGACCTTCCTATAAGAAGTTAGCCAAAAAGTAGCTTCGAAAAACGCTTAGGTTAAATTTCAGAGTTGCTTCTAATGTACCAAAGCTGGACTTAGACATAATTTCACTCTCACAACTTTATGGCTGGTTGGAGACAGTCCGAACCACAAGTACCGGGTCCATTGTTCTGGGCGTATACTGGGGGGGACGGGGACGACTCCCATTAACCCCTGACTATACCGGGGATACGCTTATCACAATGCCTTTCTGTTCTGTGCTGAAGCAGGGCATTCTGGCAGCCAAGTGGCTTGACCTTTATTAGTGAGCCTGGTTACCCCCTCTCGGAACCACAGACTTAGAAATCGCCAGCTCATATACAGTGCATAAAATATATTTATATATATACCCTTATACACCATTTTAATAAAAAATATCACAAAATTCTTCTAAGTCCCTCGGGAAGAGTGAAAGACGCGCACGTTCATTTTTAGAGCTCCTAGACCTTCCTATAAGAAGTTAGCCAAAAAGTAGCTTCGAAAAACGCTTAGGTTAAGTTTCAGAGTTGCTTCTAATGTACCAAAGCTGGACTTAGACATAATTTCACTCTCACAACATTATGGCTGGTTGGAGACAGTCCGAACCACAAGTACCGGGTCCATGGTTCTTGCCGTATACTGGGGGGACGGGGACGACTCTCATTAACCCCTGACTATACCGGGGATACGCTTATCACAATGCCTTTCTGGTCTGTGCTGAAGCAGGGCATTCTGGCAGCCAAGTGGCTTGACCTTTATTAGTGAGCCTGGTTACCCCCTCTCGGAACCACAGACTTAGAAATCGCCAGCTCATATACAGTGCATAAAATATATTTATATATATACCCTTATACACCATTTTAATAAAAAATATCACAAAATTCTTCTAAGTCCCTCGGGAAGAGTGAAAGACGCGCACGTTCATTTTCAGAGCTCCTAGACCTTCCTATAAGAAGTTAGCCAAAAAGTAGCTTCGAAAAACGCTTAGGTTAAGTTTCAGAGTTGCTTCTAATGTACCAAAGCTGGACTTAGACATAATTTCACTCTCACAACATTATGGCTGGTTGGAGACAGTCCGAACCACAAGTACCGGGTCCATGGTTCTGTGCGTATACTGGGGGGACGGGGACGACTCCCATTAACCCCTGACTATACCGGGGATACGCTTATCACAATGCCTTTCTGGTCTGTGCTGAAGCAGGGCATTCTGGCAGCCAAGTGGCTTGACCTTTATTAGTGAGCCTGGTTACCCCCTCTCGGAACCACAGACTTAGAAATCGCCAGCTCATATACAGTGCATAAAATATATTTATATATATACCCTTATACACCATTTTAATAAAAAATATCACAAAATTCTTCTAAGTCCCTCGGGAAGAGTGAAAGACGCGCACGTTCATTTTCAGAGCTCCTAGACCTTCCTATAAGAAGTTAGCCAAAAAGTAGCTTCGAAAAACGCTTAGGTTAAGTTTCAGAGTTGCTTCTAATGTACCAAAGCTGGACTTAGACATAATTTCACTCTCACAACATTATGGCTGGTTGGAGACAGTCCGAACCACAAGTACCGGGTCCATGGTTCTGGGCGTATACTGGGGGGGACGGGGACGACTCCCATTAACCCCTGACTATACCGGGGATACGCTTATCACAATGCCTTTCTGGTCTGTGCTGAAGCAGGGCATTCTGGCAGCCAAGTGGCTTGACCTTTATTAGTGAGCCTGGTTACCCCCTCTCGGAACCACAGACTTAGAAATCGCCAGCTCATATACAGTGCATAAAATATATTTATATATATACCCTTATACACCATTTTAATAAAAAATATCACAAAATTCTTCTAAGTCCCTCGGGAAGAGTGAAAGACGCGCACGTTCATTTTTAGAGCTCCTAGACCTTCCTATAAGAAGTTAGCCAAAAAGTAGCTTCGAAAAACGCTTAGGTTAAGTTTCAGAGTTGCTTCTAATGTACCAAAGCTGGACTTAGACATAATTTCACTCTCACAACATTATGGCTGGTTGGAGACAGTCCGAACCACAAGTACCGGGTCCATGGTTCTTGCCGTATACTGGGGGGACGGGGACGACTCTCATTAACCCCTGACTATACCGGGGATACGCTTATCACAATGCCTTTCTGGTCTGTGCTGAAGCAGGGCATTCTGGCAGCCAAGTGGCTTGACCTTTATTAGTGAGCCTGGTTACCCCCTCTCGGAACCACAGACTTAGAAATCGCCAGCTCATATACAGTGCATAAAATATATTTATATATATACCCTTATACACCATTTTAATAAAAAATATCACAAAATTCTTCTAAGTCCCTCGGGAAGAGTGAAAGACGCGCACGTTCATTTTCAGAGCTCCTAGACCTTCCTATAAGAAGTTAGCCAAAAAGTAGCTTCGAAAAACGCTTAGGTTAAGTTTCAGAGTTGCTTCTAATGTACCAAAGCTGGACTTAGACATAATTTCACTCTCACAACATTATGGCTGGTTGGAGACAGTCCGAACCACAAGTACCGGGTCCATGGTTCTGTGCGTATACTGGGGGGACGGGGACGACTCCCATTAACCCCTGACTATACCGGGGATACGCTTATCACAATGCCTTTCTGGTCTGTGCTGAAGCAGGGCATTCTGGCAGCCAAGTGGCTTGACCTTTATTAGTGAGCCTGGTTACCCCCTCTCGGAACCACAGACTTAGAAATCGCCAGCTCATATACAGTGCATAAAATATATTTATATATATACCCTTATACACCATTTTAATAAAAAATATCACAAAATTCTTCTAAGTCCCTCGGGAAGAGTGAAAGACGCGCACGTTCATTTTCAGAGCTCCTAGACCTTCCTATAAGAAGTTAGCCAAAAAGTAGCTTCGAAAAACGCTTAGGTTAAGTTTCAGAGTTGCTTCTAATGTACCAAAGCTGGACTTAGACATAATTTCACTCTCACAACATTATGGCTGGTTGGAGACAGTCCGAACCACAAGTACCGGGTCCATGGTTCTGGGCGTATACTGGGGGGGACGGGGACGACTCCCATTAACCCCTGACTATACCGGGGATACGCTTATCACAATGCCTTTCTGGTCTGTGCTGAAGCAGGGCATTCTGGCAGCCAAGTGGCTTGACCTTTATTAGTGAGCCTGGTTACCCCCTCTCGGAACCACAGACTTAGAAATCGCCAGCTCATATACAGTGCATAAAATATATTTATATATATACCCTTATACACCATTTTAATAAAAAATATCACAAAATTCTTCTAAGTCCCTCGGGAAGAGTGAAAGACGCGCACGTTCATTTTTAGAGCTCCTAGACCTTCCTATAAGAAGTTAGCCAAAAAGTAGCTTCGAAAAACGCTTAGGTTAAATTTCAGAGTTGCTTCTAATGTACCAAAGCTGGACTTAGACATAATTTCACTCTCACAACATTATGGCTGGTTGGAGACAGTCCGAACCACAAGTACCGGGTCCATGGTTCTGGGCGTATACTGGGGGGACGGGGACGACTCCCATTAACCCCTGACTATACCGGGGATACGCTTATCACAATGCCTTTCTGGTCTGTGCTGAAGCAGGGCATTCTGGCAGCCAAGTGGCTTGACCTTTATTAGTGAGCCTGGTTACCCCCTCTCGGAACCACAGACTTAGAAATCGCCAGCTCATATACAGTGCATAAAATATATTTATATATATACCCTTATACACCATTTTAATAAAAAATATCACAAAATTCTTCTAAGTCCCTCGGGAAGAGTGAAAGACGCGCACGTTCATTTTCAGAGCTCCTAGACCTTCCTATAAGAAGTTAGCCAAAAAGTAGCTTCGAAAAACGCTTAGGTTAAGTTTCAGAGTTGCTTCTAATGTACCAAAGCTGGACTTAGACATAATTTCACTCTCACAACATTATGGCTGGTTGGAGACAGTCCGAACCACAAGTACCGGGTCCATGGTTCTTGCCGTATACTGGGGGGACGGGGACGACTCTAATTAACCCCTGACTATACCGGGGATACGCTTATCACAATGCCTTTCTGGTCTGTGCTGAAGCAGGGCATTCTGGCAGCCAAGTGGCTTGACCTTTATTAGTGAGCCTGGTTACCCCCTCTCGGAACCACAGACTTAGAAATCGCCAGCTCATATACAGTGCATAAAATATATTTATATATATACCCTTATACACCATTTTAATAAAAAATATCACAAAATTCTTCTAAGTCCCTCGGGAAGAGTGAAAGACGCGCACGTTCATTTTCAGAGCTCCTAGACCTTCCTATAAGAAGTTAGCCAAAAAGTAGCTTCGAAAAACGCTTAGGTTAAGTTTCAGAGTTGCTTCTAATGTACCAAAGCTGGACTTAGACATAATTTCACTCTCACAACATTATGGCTGGTTGGAGACAGTCCGAACCACAAGTACCGGGTCCATGGTTCTGTGCGTATACTGGGGGGACGGGGACGACTCCCATTAACCCCTGACTATACCGGGGATACGCTTATCACAATGCCTTTCTGGTCTGTGCTGAAGCAGGGCATTCTGGCAGCCAAGTGGCTTGACCTTTATTAGTGAGCCTGGTTACCCCCTCTCGGAACCACAGACTTAGAAATCGCCAGCTCATATACAGTGCATAAAATATATTTATATATATACCCTTATACACCATTTTAATAAAAAATATCACAAAATTCTTCTAAGTCCCTCGGGAAGAGTGAAAGACGCGCACGTTCATTTTCAGAGCTCCTAGACCTTCCTATAAGAAGTTAGCCAAAAAGTAGCTTCGAAAAACGCTTAGGTTAAGTTTCAGAGTTGCTTCTAATGTACCAAAGCTGGACTTAGACATAATTTCACTCTCACAACATTATGGCTGGTTGGAGACAGTCCGAACCACAAGTACCGGGTCCATGGTTCTGGGCGTATACTGGGGGGGACGGGGACGACTCCCATTAACCCCTGACTATACCGGGGATACGCTTATCACAATGCCTTTCTGGTCTGTGCTGAAGCAGGGCATTCTGGCAGCCAAGTGGCTTGACCTTTATTAGTGAGCCTGGTTACCCCCTCTCGGAACCACAGACTTAGAAATCGCCAGCTCATATACAGTGCATAAAATATATTTATATATATACCCTTATACACCATTTTAATAAAAAATATCACAAAATTCTTCTAAGTCCCTCGGGAAGAGTGAAAGACGCGCACGTTCATTTTCAGAGCTCCTAGACCTTCCTATAAGAAGTTAGCCAAAAAGTAGCTTCGAAAAACGCTTAGGTTAAGTTTCAGAGTTGCTTCTAATGTACCAAAGCTGGACTTAGACATAATTTCACTCTCACAACATTATGGCTGGTTGGAGACAGTCCGAACCACAAGTACCGGGTCCATGGTTCTGGGCGTATACTGGGGGGGACGGGGACGACTCCCATTAACCCCTGACTATACCGGGGATACGCTTATCACAATGCCTTTCTGGTCTGTGCTGAAGCAGGGCATTCTGGCAGCCAAGTGGCTTGACCTTTATTAGTGAGCCTGGTTACCCCCTCTCGGAACCACAGACTTAGAAATCGCCAGCTCATATACAGTGCATAAAATATATTTATATATATACCCTTATACACCATTTTAATAAAAAATATCACAAAATTCTTTTAAGTCCCTCGGGAAGAGTGAAAGACGCGCACGTTCATTTTTAGAGCTCCTAGACCTTCCTATAAGAAGTTAGCCAAAAAGTAGCTTCGAAAAACGCTTAGGTTAAGTTTCAGAGTTGCTTCTAATGTACCAATGCTGGACTTAGACATAATTTCACTCTCACAACATTATGGCTGGTTGGAGACAGTCCGAACCACAAGTACCGGGTCCATGGTTCTGGGCGTATACGGGGGGGACGGGGACGACTCCCATTAACCCCTGACTATACCGGGGATACGCTTATCACAATGCCTTTCTGGTCTGTGCTGAAGCAGGGCATTCTGGCAGCCAAGTGGCTTGACCTTTATTAGTGAGCCTGGTTACCCCCTCTCGGAACCACAGACTTAGAAATCGCCAGCTCATATACAGTGCATAAAATATATTTATATATATATACCCTTATACACCATTTTAATAAAAAATATCACAAAATTCTTCTAAGTCCCTCGAGAAGAGTGAAAGACGCGCACGTTCATTTTCAGAGCTCCTAGACCTTCCTATAAGAAGTTAGCCAAAAAGTAGCTTCGAAAAACGCTTAGGTTAAGTTTCAGAGTTGCTTCTAATGTACCAAAGCTGGACTTAGACATAATTTCACTCTCACAACATTATGGCTGGTTGGAGACAGTCCGAACCACAAGTACCGGGTCCATGGTTCTGGGCGTATACTGGGGGGACGGGGACGACTCCCATTAACCCCTGACTATACCGGGGATACGCTTATCACAATGCCTTTCTGGTCTGTGCTGAAGCAGGGCATTCTGGCAGCCAAGTGGCTTGACCTTTATTAGTGAGCCTGGTTACCCCCTCTCGGAACCACAGACTTAGAAATCGCCAGCTCATATACAGTGCATAAAATATATTTATATATATACCCTTATACACCATTTTAATAAAAAATATCACAAAATTCTTCTAAGTCCCTCGGGAAGAGTGAAAGACGCGCACGTTCATTTTCAGAGCTCCTAGACCTTCCTATAAGAAGTTAGCCAAAAAGTAGCTTCGAAAAACGCTTAGGTTAAGTTTCAGAGTTGCTTCTAATGTACCAAAGCTGGACTTAGACATAATTTCACTCTCACAACATTATGGCTGGTTGGAGACAGTCCGAACCACAAGTACCGGGTCCATGGTTCTTGCCGTATACTGGGGGGACGGGGACGACTCTCATTAACCCCTGACTATACCGGGGATACGCTTATCACAATGCCTTTCTGTTCTGTGCTGAAGCAGGGCATTCTGGCAGCCAAGTGGCTTGACCTTTATTAGTGAGCCTGGTTACCCCCTCTCGGAACCACAGACTTAGAAATCGCCAGCTCATATACAGTGCATAAAATATATTTATATATATACCCTTATACACCATTTTAATAAAAAATATCACAAAATTCTTCTAAGTCCCTCGGGAAGAGTGAAAGACGCGCACGTTCATTTTTAGATCTCCTAGACCTTCCTATAAGAAGTTAGATAAAAAGTAGCTTCGAAAAACGCTTAGGTTAAATTTCAGAGTTGCTTCTAATGTACCAAAGCAGGACTTAGACATAATTTCACTCTCACAACATTATGGCTGGTTGGAGACAGTCCGAACCACAAGTACCGAGTCCATGGTTCTGGGCGTATACTGGGGGGGACGGGGACGACTCCCATTAACCCCTGACTATACCGGGGATACGCTTATCACAATGCCTTTCTGGTCTGTGCTGAAGCAGGGCATTCTGGCAGCCAAGTGGCTTGACCTTTATTAGTGAGCCTGCTTACCCCCTCTCGGAACCACAGACTTAGAAATCGCCAGCTCATATACAGTGCATAAAATATATTTATATATATACCCTTATACACCATTTTAATAAAAAATATCACAAAATTCTTCTAAGTCCCTCGGGAAGAGTGAAAGACGCGCACGTTCATTTTCAGAGCTCCTAGACCTTCCTATAAGAAGTTAGCCAAAAAGTAGCTTCGAAAAACGCTTAGGTTAAGTTTCAGAGTTGCTTCTAATGTACCAAAGCTGGACTTAGACATAATTTCACTCTCACAACATTATGGCTGGTTGGAGACAGTCCGAACCACAAGTACCGGGTCCATGGTTCTGGGCGTATACTGGGGGGGACGGGGACGACTCCCATTAACCCCTGACTATACCGGGGATACGCTTATCACAATGCCTTTCTGGTCTGTGCTGAAGCAGGGCATTCTGGCAGCCAAGTGGCTTGACCTTTATTAGTGAGCCTGGTTACCCCCTCTCGGAACCACAGACTTAGAAATCGCCAGCTCATATACAGTGCATAAAATATATTTATATATATACCCTTATACACCATTTTAATAAAAAATATCACAAAATTCTTCTAAGTCCCTCGGGAAGAGTGAAAGACACGCACGTTCATTTTTAGGGCTCCTAGACCTTCCTATAAGAAGTTAGCCAAAAAGTAGCTTCGAAAAACGCTTAGGTTAAGTTTCAGAGTTGCTTCTAATGTACCAAAGCTGGACTTAGACATAATTTCACTCTCACAACATTATGGCTGGTTGGAGACAGTCCGAACCACAAGTACCGGGTCCATGGTTCTGGGCGTATACTGGGGGGGACGGGGACGACTCCCATTAACCCCTGACTATACCGGGGATACGCTTATCACAATGCCTTTCTGGTCTGTGCTGAAGCAGGGCATTCTGGCAGCCAAGTGGCTTGACCTTTATTAGTGAGCCTGGTTACCCCCTCTCGGAACCACAGACTTAGAAATCGCCAGCTCATATACAGTGCATAAAATATATTTATATATATACCCTTATACACCATTTTAATAAAAAATATCACAAAATTCTTCTAAGTCCCTCGGGAAGAGTGAAAGACGCGCACGTTCATTTTTAGAGCTCCTAGACCTTCCTATAAGAAGTTAGCCAAAAAGTAGCTTCGAAAAACGCTTAGGTTAAATTTCAGAGTTGCTTCTAATGTACCAAAGCTGGACTTAGACATAATTTCACTCTCACAACATTATGGCTGGTTGGAGACAGTCCGAACCACAAGTACCGGGTCCATGGTTCTGGGCGTATACTGGGGGGACGGGGACGACTCCCATTAACCCCTGACTATACCGGGGATACGCTTATCACAATGCCTTTCTGGTCTGTGCTGAAGCAGGGCATTCTGGCAGCCAAGTGGCTTGACCTTTATTAGTGAGCCTGGTTACCCCCTCTCGGAACCACAGACTTAGAAATCGCCAGCTCATATACAGTGCATAAAATATATTTATATATATACCCTTATACACCATTTTAATAAAAAATATCACAAAATTCTTCTAAGTCCCTCGGGAAGAGTGAAAGACGCGCACGTTCATTTTTAGAGCTTCTAGACCTTCCTATAAGAAGTTAGCCAAAAAGTAGCTTCGAAAAACGCTTAGGTTAAGTTTCAGAGTTGCTTCTAATGTACCAATGCTGGACTTAGACATAATTTCACTCTCACAACATTATGGCTGGTTGGAGACAGTCCGAACCACAAGTACCGGGTCCATGGTTCTGGGCGTATACTGGGGGGACGGGGACGACTCCCATTAACCCCTGACTATACCGGGGATACGCTTATCACAATGCCTTTCTGGTCTGTGCTGAAGCAGGGCATTCTGGCAGCCAAGTGGCTTGACCTTTATTAGTGAGCCTGCTTACCCCCTCTCGGAACCACAGACTTAGAAATCGCCAGCTCATATACAGTGCATAAAATATATTTATATATATACCCTTATACACCATTTTAATAAAAAATATCACAAAATTCTTCTAAGTCCCTCGGGAAGAGTGAAAGACGCGCACGTTCATTTTCAGAGCTCCTAGACCTTCCTATAAGAAGTTAGCCAAAAAGTAGCTTCGAAAAACGCTTAGGTTAAGTTTCAGAGTTGCTTCTAATGTACCAAAGCTGGACTTAGACATAATTTCACTCTCACAACATTATGGCTGGTTGGAGACAGTCCGAACCACAAGTACCGGGTCCATGGTTCTGGGCGTATACTGGGGGGGACGGGGACGACTCCCATTAACCCCTGACTATACCGGGGATACGCTTATCACAATGCCTTTCTGGTCTGTGCTGAAGCAGGGCATTCTGGCAGCCAAGTGGCTTGACCTTTATTAGTGAGCCTGGTTACCCCCTCTCGGAACCACAGACTTAGAAATCGCCAGCTCATATACAGTGCATAAAATATATTTATATATATACCCTTATACACCATTTTAATAAAAAATATCACAAAATTCTTCTAAGTCCCTCGGGAAGAGTGAAAGACACGCACGTTCATTTTTAGGGCTCCTAGACCTTCCTATAAGAAGTTAGCCAAAAAGTAGCTTCGAAAAACGCTTAGGTTAAGTTTCAGAGTTGCTTCTAATGTACCAAAGCTGGACTTAGACATAATTTCACTCTCACAACATTATGGCTGGTTGGAGACAGTCCGAACCACAAGTACCGGGTCCATGGTTCTGGGCGTATACTGGGGGGGACGGGGACGACTCCCATTAACCCCTGACTATACCGGGGATACGCTTATCACAATGCCTTTCTGGTCTGTGCTGAAGCAGGGCATTCTGGCAGCCAAGTGGCTTGACCTTTATTAGTGAGCCTGGTTACCCCCTCTCGGAACCACAGACTTAGAAATCGCCAGCTCATATACAGTGCATAAAATATATTTATATATATACCCTTATACACCATTTTAATAAAAAATATCACAAAATTCTTCTAAGTCCCTCGGGAAGAGTGAAAGACACGCACGTTCATTTTTAGGGCTCCTAGACCTTCCTATAAGAAGTTAGCCAAAAAGTAGCTTCGAAAAACGCTTAGGTTAAGTTTCAGAGTTGCTTCTAATGTACCAAAGCTGGACTTAGACATAATTTCACTCTCACAACATTATGGCTGGTTGGAGACAGTCCGAACCACAAGTACCGGGTCCATGGTTCTGGGCGTATACTGGGGGGGACGGGGACGACTCCCATTAACCCCTGACTATACCGGGGATACGCTTATCACAATGCCTTTCTGGTCTGTGCTGAAGCAGGGCATTCTGGCAGCCAAGTGGCTTGACCTTTATTAGTGAGCCTGGTTACCCCCTCTCGGAACCACAGACTTAGAAATCGCCAGCTCATATACAGTGCATAAAATATATTTATATATATACCCTTATACACCATTTTAATAAAAAATATCACAAAATTCTTCTAAGTCCCTCGGGAAGAGTGAAAGACGCGCACGTTCATTTTTAGAGCTCCTAGACCTTCCTATAAGAAGTTAGCCAAAAAGTAGCTTCGAAAAACGCTTAGGTTAAATTTCAGAGTTGCTTCTAATGTACCAAAGCTGGACTTAGACATAATTTCACTCTCACAACATTATGGCTGGTTGGAGACAGTCCGAACCACAAGTACCGGGTCCATGGTTCTGGGCGTATACTGGGGGGACGGGGACGACTCCCATTAACCCCTGACTATACCGGGGATACGCTTATCACAATGCCTTTCTGGTCTGTGCTGAAGCAGGGCATTCTGGCAGCCAAGTGGCTTGACCTTTATTAGTGAGCCTGGTTACCCCCTCTCGGAACCACAGACTTAGAAATCGCCAGCTCATATACAGTGCATAAAATATATTTATATATATACCCTTATACACCATTTTAATAAAAAATATCACAAAATTCTTCTAAGTCCCTCGGGAAGAGTGAAAGACGCGCACGTTCATTTTTAGAGCTTCTAGACCTTCCTATAAGAAGTTAGCCAAAAAGTAGCTTCGAAAAACGCTTAGGTTAAGTTTCAGAGTTGCTTCTAATGTACCAATGCTGGACTTAGACATAATTTCACTCTCACAACATTATGGCTGGTTGGAGACAGTCCGAACCACAAGTACCGGGTCCATGGTTCTGGGCGTATACTGGGGGGACGGGGACGACTCCCATTAACCCCTGACTATACCGGGGATACGCTTATCACAATGCCTTTCTGGTCTGTGCTGAAGCAGGGCATTCTGGCAGCCAAGTGGCTTGACCTTTATTAGTGAGCCTGCTTACCCCCTCTCGGAACCACAGACTTAGAAATCGCCAGCTCATATACAGTGCATAAAATATATTTATATATATACCCTTATACACCATTTTAATAAAAAATATCACAAAATTCTTCTAAGTCCCTCGGGAAGAGTGAAAGACGCGCACGTTCATTTTCAGAGCTCCTAGACCTTCCTATAAGAAGTTAGCCAAAAAGTAGCTTCGAAAAACGCTTAGGTTAAGTTTCAGAGTTGCTTCTAATGTACCAAAGCTGGACTTAGACATAATTTCACTCTCACAACATTATGGCTGGTTGGAGACAGTCCGAACCACAAGTACCGGGTCCATGGTTCTGGGCGTATACTGGGGGGGACGGGGACGACTCCCATTAACCCCTGACTATACCGGGGATACGCTTATCACAATGCCTTTCTGGTCTGTGCTGAAGCAGGGCATTCTGGCAGCCAAGTGGCTTGACCTTTATTAGTGAGCCTGGTTACCCCCTCTCGGAACCACAGACTTAGAAATCGCCAGCTCATATACAGTGCATAAAATATATTTATATATATACCCTTATACACCATTTTAATAAAAAATATCACAAAATTCTTCTAAGTCCCTCGGGAAGAGTGAAAGACACGCACGTTCATTTTTAGGGCTCCTAGACCTTCCTATAAGAAGTTAGCCAAAAAGTAGCTTCGAAAAACGCTTAGGTTAAGTTTCAGAGTTGCTTCTAATGTACCAAAGCTGGACTTAGACATAATTTCACTCTCACAACATTATGGCTGGTTGGAGACAGTCCGAACCACAAGTACCGGGTCCATGGTTCTGGGCGTATACTGGGGGGGACGGGGACGACTCCCATTAACCCCTGACTATACCGGGGATACGCTTATCACAATGCCTTTCTGGTCTGTGCTGAAGCAGGGCATTCTGGCAGCCAAGTGGCTTGACCTTTATTAGTGAGCCTGGTTACCCCCTCTCGGAACCACAGACTTAGAAATCGCCAGCTCATATACAGTGCATAAAATATATTTATATATATACCCTTATACACCATTTTAATAAAAAATATCACAAAATTCTTCTAAGTCCCTCGGGAAGAGTGAAAGACGCGCACGTTCATTTTTAGAGCTCCTAGACCTTCCTATAAGAAGTTAGCCAAAAAGTAGCTTCGAAAAACGCTTAGGTTAAATTTCAGAGTTGCTTCTAATGTACCAAAGCTGGACTTAGACATAATTTCACTCTCACAACATTATGGCTGGTTGGAGACAGTCCGAACCACAAGTACCGGGTCCATGGTTCTGGGCGTATACTGGGGGGACGGGGACGACTCCCATTAACCCCTGACTATACCGGGGATACGCTTATCACAATGCCTTTCTGGTCTGTGCTGAAGCAGGGCATTCTGGCAGCCAAGTGGCTTGACCTTTATTAGTGAGCCTGGTTACCCCCTCTCGGAACCACAGACTTAGAAATCGCCAGCTCATATACAGTGCATAAAATATATTTATATATATACCCTTATACACCATTTTAATAAAAAATATCACAAAATTCTTCTAAGTCCCTCGGGAAGAGTGAAAGACGCGCACGTTCATTTTTAGAGCTCCTAGACCTTCCTATAAGAAGTTAGCCAAAAAGTAGCTTCGAAAAACGCTTAGGTTAAGTTTCAGAGTTGCTTCTAATGTACCAATGCTGGACTTAGACATAATTTCACTCTCACAACATTATGGCTGGTTGGAGACAGTCCGAACCACAAGTACCGGGTCCATGGTTCTGGGCGTATACTGGGGGGACGGGGACGACTCCCATTAACCCCTGACTATACCGGGGATACGCTTATCACAATGCCTTTCTGGTCTGTGCTGAAGCAGGGCATTCTGGCAGCCAAGTGGCTTGACCTTTATTAGTGAGCCTGGTTACCCCCTCTCGGAACCACAGACTTAGAAATCGCCAGCTCATATACAGTGCATAAAATATATTTATATATATATACCCTTATACACCATTTTAATAAAAAATATCACAAAATTCTTCTAAGTCCCTCGAGAAGAGTGAAAGACGCGCACGTTCATTTTCAGAGCTCCTAGACCTTCCTATAAGAAGTTAGCCAAAAAGTAGCTTCGAAAAACGCTTAGGTTAAGTTTCAGAGTTGCTTCTAATGTACCAAAGCTGGACTTAGACATAATTTCACTCTCACAACATTATGGCTGGTTGGAGACAGTCCGAACCACAAGTACCGGGTCCATGGTTCTGGGCGTATACTGGGGGGACGGGGACGACTCCCATTAACCCCTGACTATACCGGGGATACGCTTATCACAATGCCTTTCTGGTCTGTGCTGAAGCAGGGCATTCTGGCAGCCAAGTGGCTTGACCTTTATTAGTGAGCCTGGTTACCCCCTCTCGGAACCACAGACTTAGAAATCGCCAGCTCATATACAGTGCATAAAATATATTTATATATATATACCCTTATACACCATTTTAATAAAAAATATCACAAAATTCTTCTAAGTCCCTCGGGAAGAGTGAAAGACGCGCACGTTCATTTTCAGAGCTCCTAGACCTTCCTATAAGAAGTTAGCCAAAAAGTAGCTTCGAAAAACGCTTAGGTTAAGTTTCAGAGTTGCTTCTAATGTACCAAAGCTGGACTTAGACATAATTTCACTCTCACAACATTATGGCTGGTTGGAGACAGTCCGAACCACAAGTACCGGGTCCATGGTTCTTGCCGTATACTGGGGGGACGGGGACGACTCTCATTAACCCCTGACTATACCGGGGATACGCTTATCACAATGCCTTTCTGGTCTGTGCTGAAGCAGGGCATTCTGGCAGCCAAGTGGCTTGACCTTTATTAGTGAGCCTGGTTACCCCCTCTCGGAACCACAGACTTAGAAATCGCCAGCTCATATACAGTGCATAAAATATATTTATATATATACCCTTATACACCATTTTAATAAAAAATATCACAAAATTCTTCTAAGTCCCTCGGGAAGAGTGAAAGACGCGCAAGTTCATTTTTAGAGCTCCTAGACCTTCCTATAAGAAGTTAGCCAAAAAGTAGCTTCGAAAAACGCTTAGGTTAAATTTCAGAGTTGCTTCTAATGTACCAAAGCAGGACTTAGACATAATTTCACTCTCACAACATTATGGCTGGTTGGAGACAGTCCGAACCACAAGTACCGAGTCCATGGTTCTGGGCGTATACTGGGGGGGACGGGGACGACTCCCATTAACCCCTGACTATACCGGGGATACGCTTATCACAATGCCTTTCTGGTCTGTGCTGAAGCAGGGCATTCTGGCAGCCAAGTGGCTTGACCTTTATTAGTGAGCCTGCTTACCCCCTCTCGGAACCACAGACTTAGAAATCGCCAGCTCATATACAGTGCATAAAATATATTTATATATATACCCTTATACACCATTTTAATAAAAAATATCACAAAATTCTTCTAAGTCCCTCGGGAAGAGTGAAAGACGCGCACGTTCATTTTCAGAGCTCCTAGACCTTCTTATAAGAAGTTAGCCAAAAAGTAGCTTCGAAAAACGCTTAGGTTAAGTTTCAGAGTTGCTTCTAATGTACCAAAGCTGGACTTAGATATAATTTCACTCTCACAACATTATGGCTGGTTGGAGACAGTCCGAACCACAAGTACCGGGTCCATGGTTCTGGGCGTATACTGGGGGGGACGGGGACGACTCCCATTAACCCCTGACTATACCGGGGATACGCTTATCACAATGCCTTTCTGGTCTGTGCTGAAGCAGGGCATTCTGGCAGCCAAGTGGCTTGACCTTTATTAGTGAGCCTGGTTACCCCCTCTCGGAACCACAGACTTAGAAATCGCCAGCTCATATACAGTGCATAAAATATATTTATATATATACCCTTATACACCATTTTAATAAAAAATATCACAAAATTCTTCTAAGTCCCTCGGGAAGAGTGAAAGACACGCACGTTCATTTTTAGGGCTCCTAGACCTTCCTATAAGAAGTTAGCCAAAAAGTAGCTTCGAAAAACGCTTAGGTTAAGTTTCAGAGTTGCTTCTAATGTACCAAAGCTGGACTTAGACATAATTTCACTCTCACAACATTATGGCTGGTTGGAGACAGTCCGAACCACAAGTACCGGGTCCATGGTTCTGGGCGTATACTGGGGGGACGGGGACGACTCCCATTAACCCCTGACTATACCGGGGATACGCTTATCACAATGCCTTTCTGGTCTGTGCTGAAGCAGGGCATTCTGGCAGCCAAGTGGCTTGACCTTTATTAGTGAGCCTGGTTACTCCCTCTCGGATCCACAGACTTAGAAATCGCCAGCTCATATACAGTGCATAAAATATATTTATATATATACCCTTATACACCATTTTAATAAAAAATATCACAAAATTCTTCTAAGTCCCTCGGGAAGAGTGAGAGACGTGCACGTTCATTTTCAGAGCTCCTAGACCTTCCTATAAGAAGTTAGCCAAAAAGTAGCTTCGAAAAACGCTTAGGTTAAGTTTCAGAGTTGCTTCTAATGTACCAAAGCTGGACTTAGACATAATTTCACTCTCACAACATTATGGCTGGTTGGAGACAGTCCGAACCACAAGTACCGGGTCCATGGTTCTGGGCGTATACTGGGGGGACGGGGACGACTCCCATTAACCCCTGACTATACCGGGGATACGCTTATCACAATGCCTTTCTGGTCTGTGCTGAAGCAGGGCATTCTGGCAGCCAAGTGGCTTGACCTTTATTAGTGAGCCTGGTTACCCCCTCTCGGAACCACAGACTTAGAAATCGCCAGCTCATATACAGTGCATAAAATATATTTATATATATACCCTTATACACCATTTTAATAAAAAATATCACAAAATTCTTCTAAGTCCCTCGGGAAGAGTGTTAGACGCGCACGTTCATTTTCAGAGCTCCTAGACCTTCCTATAAGAAGTTAGCCAAAAAGTAGCTTCGAAAAACGCTTAGGTTAAGTTTCAGAGTTGCTTCTAATGTACCAAAGCTGGACTTAGACATAATTTCACTCTCACAACATTATGGCTGGTTGGAGACAGTCCGAACCACAAGTACCGGGTCCATGGTTCTGGGCGTATACTGGGGGGACGGGGACGACTCCCATTAACCCCTGACTATACCGGGGATACGCTTATCACAATGCCTTTCTGGTCTGTGCTGAAGCAGGGCATTCTGGCAGCAAAGTTGCTTGACCTTTATTAGTGAGCCTGGTTACCCCCTCTCGGAACCACAGACTTAGAAATCGCCAGCTCATATACAGTGCATAAAATATATTTATATATATACCCTTATACACCATTTTAATAAAAAATATCACAAAATTCTTCTAAGTCCCTCGGGAAGAGTGAAAGACGCGCAAGTTCATTTTTAGAGCTCCTAGACCTTCCTATAAGAAGTTAGCCAAAAAGTAGCTTCGAAAAACGCTTAGGTTAAATTTCAGAGTTGCTTCTAATGTACCAAAGCAGGACTTAGACATAATTTCACTCTCACAACATTATGGCTGGTTGGAGACAGTCCGAACCACAAGTACCGAGTCCATGGTTCTGGGCGTATACTGGGGGGGACGGGGACTACTCCCATTAACCCCTGACTATACCGGGGATACGCTTATCACAATGCCTTTCTGGTCTGTGCTGAAGCAGGGCATTCTGGCAGCCAAGTGGCTTGACCTTTATTAGTGAGCCTGCTTACCCCCTCTCGGAACCACAGACTTAGAAATCGCCAGCTCATATACAGTGCATAAAATATATTTATATATATACCCTTATACACCATTTTAATAAAAAATATCACAAAATTCTTCTAAGTCCCTCGGGAAGAGTGAAAGACGCGCACGTTCATTTTCAGAGCTCCTAGACCTTCCTATAAGAAGTTAGCCAAAAAGTAGCTTCGAAAAACGCTTAGGTTAAGTTTCAGAGTTGCTTCTAATGTACCAAAGCTGGACTTAGACATAATTTCACTCTCACAACATTATGGCTGGTTGGAGACAGTCCGAACCACAAGTACCGGGTCCATGGTTCTGGGCGTATACTGGGGGGGACGGGGACGACTCCCATTAACCCCTGACTATACCGGGGATACGCTTATCACAATGCCTTTCTGGTCTGTGCTGAAGCAGGGCATTCTGGCAGCCAAGTGGCTTGACCTTTATTAGTGAGCCTGGTTACCCCCTCTCGGAACCACAGACTTAGAA
Source organism: Ascaphus truei (assembly GCF_040206685.1). Classification (NCBI taxonomy): domain Eukaryota; kingdom Metazoa; phylum Chordata; class Amphibia; order Anura; family Ascaphidae; genus Ascaphus; species Ascaphus truei. The sequence continues at coordinate 56,342 of NW_027455248.1, forward strand.
ATCGCCAGCTCATATACAGTGCATAAAATATATTTATATATATACCCTTATACACCATTTTAATAAAAAATATCACAAAATTCTTCTAAGTCCCTCGGGTAGAGTGAAAGACACGCACGTTCATTTTTAGGGCTCCTAGACCTTCCTATAAGAAGTTAGCCAAAAAGTAGCTTCGAAAAACGCTTAGGTTAAGTTTCAGAGTTGCTTCTAATGTACCAAAGCTGGACTTAGACATAATTTCACTCTCACAACATTATGGCTGGTTGGAGACAGTCCGAACCACAAGTACCGGGTCCATGGTTCTGGGCGTATACTGGGGGGACGGGGACGACTCCCATTAACCCCTGACTATACCGGGGATACGCTTATCACAATGCCTTTCTGGTCTGTGCTGAAGCAGGGCATTCTGGCAGCCAAGTGGCTTGACCTTTATTAGTGAGCCTGGTTACTCCCTCTCGGATCCACAGACTTAGAAATCGCCAGCTCATATACAGTGCATAAAATATATTTATATATATACCCTTATACACCATTTTAATAAAAAATATCACAAAATTCTTCTAAGTCCCTCGGGAAGAGTGAGAGACGTGCACGTTCATTTTCAGAGCTCCTAGACCTTCCTATAAGAAGTTAGCCAAAAAGTAGCTTCGAAAAACGCTTAGGTTAAGTTTCAGAGTTGCTTCTAATGTACCAAAGCTGGACTTAGACATAATTTCACTCTCACAACATTATGGCTGGTTGGAGACAGTCCGAACCACAAGTACCGGGTCCATGGTTCTGGGCGTATACTGGGGGGACGGGGACGACTCCCATTAACCCCTGACTATACCGGGGATACGCTTATCACAATGCCTTTCTGGTCTGTGCTGAAGCAGGGCATTCTGGCAGCCAAGTGGCTTGACCTTTATTAGTGAGCCTGGTTACCCCCTCTCGGAACCACAGACTTAGAAATCGCCAGCTCATATACAGTGCATAAAATATATTTATATATATACCCTTATACACCATTTTAATAAAAAATATCACAAAATTCTTCTAAGTCCCTCGGGAAGAGTGTTAGACGCGCACGTTCATTTTCAGAGCTCCTAGACCTTCCTATAAGAAGTTAGCCAAAAAGTAGCTTCGAAAAACGCTTAGGTTAAGTTTCAGAGTTGCTTCTAATGTACCAAAGCTGGACTTAGACATAATTTCACTCTCACAACATTATGGCTGGTTGGAGACAGTCCGAACCACAAGTACCGGGTCCATGGTTCTGGGCGTATACTGGGGGGACGGGGACGACTCCCATTAACCCCTGACTATACCGGGGATACGCTTATCACAATGCCTTTCTGGTCTGTGCTGAAGCAGGGCATTCTGGCAGCAAAGTTGCTTGACCTTTATTAGTGAGCCTGGTTACCCCCTCTCGGAACCACAGACTTAGAAATCGCCAGCTCATATACAGTGCATAAAATATATTTATATATATACCCTTATACACCATTTTAATAAAAAATATCACAAAATTCTTCTAAGTCCCTCGGGAAGAGTGAAAGACGCGCACGTTCATTTTCAGAGCTCCTAGACCTTCCTATAAGAAGTTAGCCAAAAAGTAGCTACGAAAAACGCTTAGGGTAAGTTTCAGAGTTGCTTCTAATGTACCAAAGCTGGACTTAGACATAATTTCACTCTCACAACATTATGGCTGGTTGGAGACAGTCCGAACCACAAGTACCGGGTCCATGGTTCTGGGCGTATACTGGGGGGACGGGGACGACTCCCATTAACCCCTGACTATACCGGGGATACGCTTATCACAATGCCTTTCTGGTCTGTGCTGAAGCAGGGCATTCTGGCAGCCAAGTGGCTTGACCTTTATTAGTGAGCCTGGTTACCCCCTCTCGGAACCACAGACTTAGAAATCGCCAGCTCATATACAGTGCATAAAATATATTTATATATATATACCCTTATACACCATTTTAATAAAAAAATATCACAAAATTCTTCTAAGTCCCTCGAGAAGAGTAAAAGACGCGCACGTTCATTTTCAGAGCTCCTAGACCTTCCTATAAGAAGTTAGGCATAAAGTAGCTTCGAAAAACGCTTAGGGTAAGTTTCAGAGTTGCTTCTAATGTACCAAAGCTGGACTTAGACATAATTTCACTCTCACAACATTATGGCTGGTTGGAGACAGTCCGAACCACAAGTACCGGGTCCATGGTTCTGGGCGTATACTGGGGGGACGGGGACGACTCCCATTAACCCCTGACTATACCGGGGATACGCTTATCACAATGCCTTTCTGGTCTGTGCTGAAGCAGGGCATTCTGGCAGCCAAGTGGCTTGACCTTTATTAGTGAGCCTGGTTACCCCCTCTCGGAACCACAGACTTAGAAATCGCCAGCTCATATACAGTGCATAAAATATATTTATATATATACCCTTATACACCATTTTAATAAAAAATATCACAAAATTATTCTAAGTCCCTCGGGAAGAGTGAGAGACGCGCACGTTCATTTTCAGAGCTCCTAGACCTTCCTATAAGAAGTTAGCCAAAAAGTAGCTTCGAAAAACGCTTAGGTTAAGTTTCAGAGTTGCTTCTAATGTACCAAAGCTGGACTTAGACATAATTTCACTCTCACAACATTATGGCTGGTTGGAGACAGTCCGAACCACAAGTACCGGGTCCATGGTTCTGGGCGTATACTGGGGGGACGGGGACGACTCCCATTAACCCCTGACTATACCGGGGATACGCTTATCACAATGCCTTTCTGGTCTGTGCTGAAGCAGGGCATTCTGGCAGCCAAGTGGCTTGACCTTTATTAGTGAGCCTGGTTACCCCCTCTCGGAACCACAGACTTAGAAATCGCCAGCTCATATACAGTGCATAAAATATATTTATATATATACCCTTATACACCATTTTAATAAAAAATATCACAAAATTCTTCTAAGTCCCTCGGGAAGAGTGAAATACGCGCACGTTCATTTTCAGAGCTCCTAGACCTTTCTATAAGAAGTTAGCCAAAAAGTAGCTACGAAAAACGCTTAGGGTAAGTTTCAGAGTTGCTTCTAATGTACCAAAGCTGGACTTAGTCATAATTTCACTCTCACAACATTAAGGCTGGTTGGAGACAGTCCGAACCACAAGTACCGGGTCCATGGTTCTGGGCGTATACTGGGGGGGACGGGGACGACTCCCATTAACCCCTGACTATACCGGGGATACGCTTATCACAATGACTTTCTGGTCTGTGCTGAAGCAGGGCATTCTGGCAGCCAAGTGGCTTGACCTTTATTAGTGAGCCTGGTTACCCCCTCTCGGAACCACAGACTTAGAAATCGCCAGCTCATATACAGTGCATAAAATATATTTATATATATATACCCTTATACACCATTTTAATAAAAAAAATATCACAAAATTCTTCTAAGTCCCTCGGGAAGAGTGAAAGACGCGCACATTCATTTTCAGAGCTCCTAGACCTTCCTATAAGAAGTTAGCCAAAAAGTAGCTTCGAAAAACGCTTAGGGTAAGTTTCAGAGTTGCTTCTAATGTACCAAAGCTGGACTTAGACATAATTTCACTCTCACAACATTATGGCTGGTTGGAGACATTCCGAACCACAAGTACCGGGTCCATGGTTCTGGGCGTACACTGGGGGGGACGGGGACGACTCCCATTAACCCCTGACTATACCGGGGATACGCTTATCACAATGCCTTTCTGGTCTGTGCTGAAGCAGGGCATTCTGGCAGCCAAGTGGCTTGACCTTTATTAGTGAGCCTGGTTACCCCCTCTCGGAACCACAGACTTAGAAATCGCCAGCTCATATACAGTGCATAAAATATATTTATATATATATACCCTTATACACCATTTTAATAAAAAAATATCACAAAATTCTTCTAAGTCCCTCGGGAAGAGTGAAAGACGCGCACGTTCATTTTCAGAGCTCCTAGACCTTCCTATAAGAAGTTAGCCAAAAAGTAGCTTCGAAAAACGCTTAGGTTAAGTTTCAGAGTTGCTTCTAATGTACCAAAGCTGGACTTAGACATAATTTCACTCTCACAACATTATGGCTGGTTGGAGACAGTCCGAACCACAAGTACCGGGTCCATGGTTCTGGGCGTATACTGGGGGGACGGGGACGACTCCCATTAACCCCTGACTATACCGGGGATACGCTTATCACAATGCCTTTCTGGTCTGTGCTGAAGCAGGGCATTCTGGCAGCCAAGTGGCTTGACCTTTATTAGTGAGCCTGGTTACCCCCTCTCGGAACCACAGACTTAGAAATCGCAAGCTCATATACAGTGCATAAAATATATTTATATATATACCCTTATACACCATTTTAATAAAAAATATCACAAAATTCTTCAAAGTCCCTCGGGAAGAGTGAAAGACGCGCACGTTCATTTTCAGAGCTCCTAGACCTTCCTATAAGAAGTTAGCCAAAAAGTAGCTTCGAAAAACGCTTAGGGTAAGTTTCAGAGTTGCTTCTAATGTACCAAAGCTGGACTTAGACATAATTTCACTCTCACAACATTATGGCTGGTTGGAGACATTCCGAACCACAAGTACCGGGTCCATGGTTCTGGGCGTACACTGGGGGGGACGGGGACGACTCCCATTAACCCCTGACTATACCGGGGATACGCTTATCACAATGCCTTTCTGGTCTGTGCTGAAGCAGGGCATTCTGGCAGCCAAGTGGCTTGACCTTTATTAGTGAGCCTGGTTACCCCCTCTCGGAACCACAGACTTAGAAATCGCCAGCTCATATACAGTGCATAAAATATATTTATATATATATACCCTTATACACCATTTTAATAAAAAATATCACAAAATTCTTCTAAGTCCCTCGGGAAGAGTGAAAGACGCGCACGTTCATTTTCAGAGCTCCTAGACCTTCCTATAAGAAGTTAGCCAAAAAGTAGCTTCGAAAAACGCTTAGGGTAAGTTTCAGAGTTGCTTCTAATGTACCAAAGCTGGACATAGTCATAATTTCACTCTCACAACATTATGGCTGGTTGGAGACAGTCCGAACCCCAAGTACCGGGTCCATGGTTCTGGGCGTATACTGGGGGGGACGGGGACGACACCCATTAACCCCTGACTATACTGGGGATACGCTTATCACAATGACTTTCTGGTCTGTGCTGAAGCAGGGCATTCTGGCAGCCAAGTGGCTTGACCTTTATTAGTGAGCCTGGTTACCCCCTCTCGGAACCACAGACTTAGAAATCGCCAGCTCATATACAGTGCATAAAATATATTTATATATATATACCCTTATACACCATTTTAATAAAAAAAATATCACAAAATTCTTCTAAGTCCCTCGGGAAGAGTGAAAGACGCGCACGTTCATTTTCAGAGCTCCTAGACCTTCCTATAAGAAGTTAGCCAAAAAGTAGCTTCGAAAAACGCTTAGGTTAAGTTTCAGAGTTGCTTCTAATGTACCAAAGCTGGACTTAGACATAATTTCACTCTCACAACATTATGGCTGGTTGGAGACAGTCCGAACCACAAGTACCGGGTCCATGGTTCTGGGCGTATACTGGGGGGACGGGGACGACTCCCATTAACCCCTGACTATACCGGGGATACGCTTATCACAATGCCTTTCTGGTCTGTGCTGAAGCAGGGCATTCTGGCAGCCAAGTGGCTTGACCTTTATTAGTGAGCCTGGTTACCCCCTCTCGGAACCACAGACTTAGAAATCGCCAGCTCATATACAGTGCATAAAATATATTTATATATATATACCCTTATACACCATTTTAATTAAAAAATATCACAAAATTCTTCTAAGTCCCTCGAGAAGAGTAAAAGACGCGCACGTTCATTTTGAGAGCTCCTAGACCTTCCTATAAGAAGTTAGGCAAAAAGTAGCTTCGAAAAACGCTTAGGGTAAGTTTCAGAGTTGCTTCTAATGTACCAAAGCTGGACTTAGACATAATTTCACTCTCACAACATTATGGCTGGTTGGAGACAGTCCGAACCACAAGTACCGGGTCCATGGTTCTGGGCGTATACTGGGGGGACGGGGACGACTCCCATTAACCCCTGACTATACCGGGGATACGCTTATCACAATGCCTTTCTGGTCCGTGCTGAAGCAGGGCATTCTGGCAGCCAAGTGGCTTGACCTTTATTAGTGAGCCTGGTTACCCCCTCTCGGAACCACAGACTTAGAAATCGCCAGCTCATATACAGTGCATAAAATATATTTATATATATACCCTTATACACCATTTTAATAAAAAATATCACAAAATTCTTCTAAGTCCCTCGGGAAGAGTGAAATACGCGCACGTTCATTTTCAGAGCTCCTAGACCTTTCTATAAGAAGTTAGCCAAAAAGTAGCTACGAAAAACGCTTAGGGTAAGTTTCAGAGTTGCTTCTAATGTACCAAAGCTGGACTTAGTCATAATTTCACTCTCACAACATTAAGGCTGGTTGGAGACAGTCCGAACCACAAGTACCGGGTCCATGGTTCTGGGCGTATACTGGGGGGGACGGGGACGACTCCCATTAACCCCTGACTATACCGGGGATACGCTTATCACAATGACTTTCTGGTCTGTGCTGAAGCAGGGCATTCTGGCAGCCAAGTGGCTTGACCTTTATTAGTGAGCCTGGTTACCCCCTCTCGGAACCACAGACTTAGAAATCGCCAGCTCATATACAGTGCATAAAATATATTTATATATATATACCCTTATACACCATTTTAATAAAAAAAATATCACAAAATTCTTCTAAGTCCCTCGGGAAGAGTGAAAGACGCGCACATTCATTTTCAGAGCTCCTAGACCTTCCTATAAGAAGTTAGCCAAAAAGTAGCTTCGAAAAACGCTTAGGGTAAGTTTCAGAGTTGCTTCTAATGTACCAAAGCTGGACTTAGACATAATTTCACTCTCACAACATTATGGCTGGTTGGAGACATTCCGAACCACAAGTACCGGGTCCATGGTTCTGGGCGTACACTGGGGGGGACGGGGACGACTCCCATTAACCCCTGACTATACCGGGGATACGCTTATCACAATGCCTTTCTGGTCTGTGCTGAAGCAGGGCATTCTGGCAGCCAAGTGGCTTGACCTTTATTAGTGAGCCTGGTTACCCCCTCTCGGAACCACAGACTTAGAAATCGCCAGCTCATATACAGTGCATAAAATATATTTATATATATATACCCTTATACACCATTTTAATAAAAAAATATCACAAAATTCTTCTAAGTCCCTCGGGAAGAGTGAAAGACGCGCACGTTCATTTTCAGAGCTCCTAGACCTTCCTATAAGAAGTTAGCCAAAAAGTAGCTTCGAAAAACGCTTAGGTTAAGTTTCAGAGTTGCTTCTAATGTACCAAAGCTGGACTTAGACATAATTTCACTCTCACAACATTATGGCTGGTTGGAGACAGTCCGAACCACAAGTACCGGGTCCATGGTTCTGGGCGTATACTGGGGGGACGGGGACGACTCCCATTAACCCCTGACTATACCGGGGATACGCTTATCACAATGCCTTTCTGGTCTGTGCTGAAGCAGGGCATTCTGGCAGCCAAGTGGCTTGACCTTTATTAGTGAGCCTGTTTACCCCCTCTCGGAACCACAGACTTAGAAATCGCAAGCTCATATACAGTGCATAAAATATATTTATATATATACCCTTATACACCATTTTAATAAAAAATATCACAAAATTCTTCTAAGTCCCTCGGGAAGAGTGAAAGACGCGCACGTTCATTTTCAGAGCTCCTAGACCTTCCTATAAGAAGTTAGCCAAAAAGTAGCTTCGAAAAACGCTTAGGGTAAGTTTCAGAGTTGCTTCTAATGTACCAAAGCTGGACTTAGACATAATTTCACTCTCACAACATTATGGCTGGTTGGAGACATTCCGAACCACAAGTACCGGGTCCATGGTTCTGGGCGTACACTGGGGGGGACGGGGACGACTCCCATTAACCCCTGACTATACCGGGGATACGCTTATCACAATGCCTTTCTGGTCTGTGCTGAAGCAGGGCATTCTGGCAGCCAAGTGGCTTGACCTTTATTAGTGAGCCTGGTTACCCCCTCTCGGAACCACAGACTTAGAAATCGCCAGCTCATATACAGTGCATAAAATATATTTATATATATATACCCTTATACACCATTTTAATAAAAAATATCACAAAATTCTTCTAAGTCCCTCGGGAAGAGTGAAAGACGCGCACGTTCATTTTCAGAGCTCCTAGACCTTCCTATAAGAAGTTAGCCAAAAAGTAGCTTCGAAAAACGCTTAGGGTAAGTTTCAGAGTTGCTTCTAATGTACCAAAGCTGGACATAGTCATAATTTCACTCTCACAACATTATGGCTGGTTGGAGACAGTCCGAACCCCAAGTACCGGGTCCATGGTTCTGGGCGTATACTGGGGGGGACGGGGACGACACCCATTAACCCCTGACTATACTGGGGATACGCTTATCACAATGACTTTCTGGTCTGTGCTGAAGCAGGGCATTCTGGCAGCCAAGTGGCTTGACCTTTATTAGTGAGCCTGGTTACCCCCTCTCGGAACCACAGACTTAGAAATCGCCAGCTCATATACAGTGCATAAAATATATTTATATATATATACCCTTATACACCATTTTAATAAAAAAAATATCACAAAATTCTTCTAAGTCCCTCGGGAAGAGTGAAAGACGCGCACGTTCATTTTCAGAGCTCCTAGACCTTCCTATAAGAAGTTAGCCAAAAAGTAGCTTCGAAAAACGCTTAGGGTAAGTTTCAGAGTTGCTTCTAATGTACCAAAGCTGGACTTAGACATAATTTCACTCTCACAACATTATGGCTGGTTGGAGACATTCCGAACCACAAGTACCGGGTCCATGGTTCTGGGCGTATACTGGGGGGGACGGGGACGACTCCCATTAACCCCTGACTATACCGGGGATACGCTTATCACAATGCCTTTCTGGTCTGTGCTGAAGCAGGGCATTCTGGCAGCCAAGTGGCTTGACCTTTATTAGTGAGCCTGGTTACCCCCTCTAGGAACCACAGACTTAGAAATCGCCAGCTCATATACAGTGCATAAAATATATTTATATATATACCCTTATACACCATTTTAATAAAAAATATCACAAAATTCTTCTAAGTCCCTCGGGAAGAGTGAAAGACGCGCACGTTCATTTTCAGAGCTCCTAGACCTTCCTATAAGAAGTTAGCCAAAAAGTAGCTTCGAAAAACGCTTAGGGTAAGTTTCAGAGTTGCTTCTAATGTACCAAAGCTGGACATAGTCATAATTTCACTCTCACAACATTATGGCTGGTTGGAGACAGTCCGAACCCCAAGTACCGGGTCCATGGTTCTGGGCGTATACTGGGGGGGACGGGGACGACTCCCATTAACCCCTGACTATACTGGGGATACGCTTATCACAATGACTTTCTGGTCTGTGCTGAAGCAGGGCATTCTGTCAGCCAAGTGGCTTGACCTTTATTAGTGAGCCTGGTTACCCCCTCTCGGAACCACAGACTTAGAAATCGCCAGCTCATATACAGTGCATAAAATATATTTATATATATATACCCTTATACACCATTTTAATAAAAAAAATATCACAAAATTCTTCTAAGTCCCTCGGGAAGAGTGAAAGACGCGCACGTTCATTTTCAGAGCTCCTAGACCTTCCTATAAGAAGTTAGCCAAAAAGTAGCTTCGAAAAACGCTTAGGGTAAGTTTCAGAGTTGCTTCTAATGTACCAAAGCTGGACTTAGACATAATTTCACTCTCACAACATTATGGCTGGTTGGAGACATTCCGAACCACAAGTACCGGGTCCATGGTTCTGGGCGTATACTGGGGGGGACGGGGACGACTCCCATTAACCCCTGACTATACCGGGGATACGCTTATCACAATGCCTTTCTGGTCTGTGCTGAAGCAGGGCATTCTGGCAGCCAAGTGGCTTGACCTTTATTAGTGAGCCTGGTTACCCCCTCTAGGAACCACAGACTTAGAAATCGCCAGCTCATATACAGTGCATAAAATATATTTATATATATACCCTTATACACCATTTTAATAAAAAATATCACAAAATTCTTCTAAGTCCCTCGGGAAGAGTGAAAGACACGCACGTTCATTTTCAGAGCTCCTAGACCTTCCTATAAGAAGTTAGCCAAAAAGTAGCTTCGAAAAACGCTTAGGGTAAGTTTCAGAGTTGCTTCTAATGTACCAAAGCTGGACATAGTCATAATTTCACTCTCACAACATTATGGCTGGTTGGAGACAGTCCGAACCCCAAGTACCGGGTCCATGGTTCTGGGCGTATACTGGGGGGGACGGGGACGACACCCATTAACCCCTGACTATACTGGGGATACGCTTATCACAATGACTTTCTGGTCTGTGCTGAAGCAGGGCATTCTGGCAGCCAAGTGGCTTGACCTTTATTAGTGAGCCTGGTTACCCCCTCTCGGAACCACAGACTTAGAAATCGCCAGCTCATATACAGTGCATAAAATATATTTATATATATATACCCTTATACACCATTTTAATAAAAAAAATATCACAAAATTCTTCTAAGTCCCTCGGGAAGAGTGAAAGACGCGCACGTTCATTTTCAGAGCTCCTAGACCTTCCTATAAGAAGTTAGCCAAAAAGTAGCTTCGAAAAACGCTTAGGGTAAGTTTCAGAGTTGCTTCTAATGTACCAAAGCTGGACTTAGACATAATTTCACTCTCACAACATTATGGCTGGTTGGAGACATTCCGAACCACAAGTACCGGGTCCATGGTTCTGGGCGTATACTGGGGGGGACGGGGACGACTCCCATTAACCCCTGACTATACCGGGGATACGCTTATCACAATGCCTTTCTGGTCTGTGCTGAAGCAGGGCATTCTGGCAGCCAAGTGGCTTGACCTTTATTAGTGAGCCTGGTTACCCCCTCTAGGAACCACAGACTTAGAAATCGCCAGCTCATATACAGTGCATAAAATATATTTATATATATACCCTTATACACCATTTTAATAAAAAATATCACAAAATTCTTCTAAGTCCCTCGGGAAGAGTGAAAGACGCGCACGTTCATTTTCAGAGCTCCTAGACCTTCCTATAAGAAGTTAGCCAAAAAGTAGCTTCGAAAAACGCTTAGGGTAAGTTTCAGAGTTGCTTCTAATGTACCAAAGCTGGACTTAGTCATAATTTCACTCTCACAACATTATGGCTGGTTGGAGACAGTCCGAACCACAAGTACCGGGTCCATGGTTCTGGGCGTATACTGGGGGGGACGGGGACGACTCCCATTAACCCCTGACTATACCGGGGATACGCTTATCACAATGCCTTTCTGGTCTGTTCTGAAGCAGGGCATTCTGGCAGCCAAGTGGCTTGACCTTTATTAGTGAGCCTGGTTACCCCCTCTCGGAACCACAGACTTAGAAATCGCCAGCTCATATACAGTGCATAAAATATATTTATATATATATACCTTTATACACCATTTTAATAAAAAAATATCACAAAATTCTTCTAAGTCCCTCGGGAAGAGAAAAAGACGCGCACGTTCATTTTTAGAGCTCCTAGACCTTCCTATAAGAAGTTAGGCAAAAAGTAGCTTCGAAAAACGCTTAGGGTAAGTTTCAGAGTTGCTTCTAATGTACCAAAGCTGGACTTAGACATAATTTCACTCTCACAACATTATGGCTGGTTGGAGACATTCCGAACCACAAGTACCGGGTCCATGGTTCTGGGCGTATACTGGGGGGGACGGGGACGACTCCCATTAACCCCTGACTATACCGGGGATACGCTTATCACAATGCCTTTCTGGTCTGTGCTGAAGCAGGGCATTCTGGCAGCCAAGTGGCTTGACCTTTATTAGTGAGCCTGGTTACCCCCTCTCGGAACCACAGACTTAGAAATCGCCAGCTCATATACAGTGCATAAAATATATTTATATATATACCCTTATACACCATTTTAATAAAAAAATATCACAAAATTCTTCTAAGTCCCTCGGGAAGAGTGAAAGACGCGCACGTTCATTTTTACAGCTCCTAGACCTTCCTATAAGAAGTTAGCCAAAAAGTAGCTTCGAAAAACGCTTAGGTTAAGTTTCAGAGTTGCTTCTAATGTACCAAAGCTGGACTTAGACATAATTTCACTCTCACAACATTATGGCTGGTTGGAGACAGTCCGAACCACAAGTACCGGGTCCATGGTTCTGGGCGTATACTGGGGGGACGGGGACGACTCCCATTAACCCCTGACTATACCGGGGATACGCTTATCACAATGCCTTTCTGGTCTGTGCTGAAGCAGGGCATTCTGGCAGCCAAGTGGCTTGACCTTTATTAGTGAGCCTGGTTACCCCCTCTCGGAACCACAGACTTAGAAATCGCCAGCTCATATACAGTGCATAAAATATATTTATATATATATACCCTTATACACCATTTTAATAAAAAATATCACAAAATTCTTCTAAGTCCCTCGGGAAGAGTGAAAGACGCGCACGTTCATTTTCAGAGCTCCTAGACCTTCCTATAAGAAGTTAGCCAAAAAGTAGCTTCGAAAAACGCTTAGGGTAAGTTTCAGAGTTGCTTCTAATGTACCAAAGCTGGACTTAGTCATAATTTCACTCTCACAACATTATGGCTGGTTGGAGACAGTCCGAACCACAAGTACCGGGTCCATGGTTCTGGGCGTATACTGGGGGGGACGGGGACGACTCCCATTAACCCCTGACTATACCGGGGATACGCTTATCACAATGACTTTCTGGTCTGTGCTGAAGCAGGGCATTCTGGCAGCCAAGTGGGTTGACCTTTATTAGTGAGCCTGGTTACCCCCTCTCGGAACCACAGACTTAGAAATCGCAAGCTCATATACAGTGCATAAAATATATTTATATATATATACCCTTATACACCATTTTAATAAAAAAAATATCACAAAATTCTTCTAAGTCCCTCGGGAAGAGTGAAAGACGCGCACGTTCATTTTCAGAGCTCCTAGACCTTCCTATAAGAAGTTAGCCAAAAAGTAGCTTCGAAAAACGCTTAGGTTAAGTTTCAGAGTTGCTTCTAATGTACCAAAGCTGGACTTAGACATAATTTCACTCTCACAACATTATGGCTGGTTGGAGACAGTCCGAACCACAAGTACCGGGTCCATGGTTCTGGGCGTATACTGGGGGGACGGGGACGACTCCCATTAACCCCTGACTATACCGGGGATACGCTTATCACAATGCCTTTCTGGTCTGTTCTGAAGCAGGGCATTCTGGCAGCCAAGTGGCTTGACCTTTATTAGTGAGCCTGGTTACCCCCTCTCGGAACCACAGACTTAGAAATCGCCAGCTCATATACAGTGCATAAAATATATTTATATATATATACCCTTATACACCATTTTAATAAAAAAATATCACAAAATTCTTCTAAGTCCCTCGGGAAGAGTAAAAGACGCGCACGTTCATTTTTAGAGCTCCTAGATCTTCCTATAAGAAGTTAGGCAAAAAGTAGCTTCGAAAAACGCTTAGGGTAAGTTTCAGAGTTGCTTCTAATGTACCAAAGCTGGACTTAGACATAATTTCACTCTCACAACATTATGGCTGGTTGGAGACAGTCCGAACCACAAGTACCGGGTCCATGGTTCTGGGCGTATACTGGGGGGACGGGGACGACTCCCATTAACCCCTGACTATACCGGGGATACGCTTATCACAATGCCTTTCTGGTCTGTGCTGAAGCAGGGCATTCTGGCAGCCAAGTGGCTTGACCTTTATTAGTGAGCCTGGTTACCCCCTCTCGGAACCACAGACTTAGAAATCGCCAGCTCATATACAGTGCATAAAATATATTTATATATATATACCCTTATACACCATTTTAATAAAAAATATCACAAAATTCTTCTAAGTCCCTCGGGAAGAGTGAAAGACGCGCACGTTCATTTTCAGAGCTCCTAGACCTTCCTATAAGAAGTTAGCCAAAAAGTAGCTTCGAAAAACGCTTAGGGTAAGTTTCAGAGTTGCTTCTAATGTACCAAAGCTGGACTTAGTCATAATTTCACTCTCACAACATTATGGCTGGTTGGAGACAGTCCGAACCACAAGTACCGGGTCCATGGTTCTGGGCGTATACTGGGGGGGACGGGGACGACTCCCATTAACCCCTGACTATACCGGGGATACGCTTATCACAATGACTTTCTGGTCTGTGCTGAAGCAGGGCATTCTGGCAGCCAAGTGGGTTGACCTTTATTAGTGAGCCTGGTTACCCCCTCTCGGAACCACAGACTTAGAAATCGCCAGCTCATATACAGTGCATAAAATATATTTATATATATATACCCTTATACACCATTTTAATAAAAAAAATATCACAAAATTCTTCTAAGTCCCTCGGGAAGAGTGAAAGACGCGCACGTTCATTTTCAGAGCTCCTAGACCTTCCTATAAGAAGTTAGCCAAAAAGTAGCTTCGAAAAACGCTTAGGTTAAGTTTCAGAGTTGCTTCTAATGTACCAAAGCTGCACTTAGACATAATTTCACTCTCACAACATTATGGCTGGTTGGAGACAGTCCGAACCACAAGTACCGGGTCCATGGTTCTGGGCGTATACTGGGGGGACGGGGACGACTCCCATTAACCCCTGACTATACCGGGGATACGCTTATCACAATGCCTTTCTGGTCTGTTCTGAAGCAGGGCATTCTGGCAGCCAAGTGGCTTGACCTTTATTAGTGAGCCTGGTTACCCCCTCTCGGAACCACAGACTTAGAAATCGCCAGCTCATATACAGTGCATAAAATATATTTATATATATACCCTTATACACCATTTTAATAAAAAATATCACAAAATTCTTCTAAGTCCCTCGGAAAGAGTGAAAGACGCGCACGTTCATTTTCAGAGCTCCTAGACCTTCCTATAAGAAGTTAGCCAAAAAGTAGCTTCGAAAAACGCTTAGGGTAAGTTTCAGAGTTGCTTCTAATGTACCAAAGCTGGACTTAGACATAATTTCACTCTCACAACATTATGGCTGGTTGGAGACAGTCCGAACCCCAAGTACCGGGTCCATGGTTCTGGGCGTATACTGGGGGGGACGGGGACGACTCCCATTAACCCCTGACTATACCGGGGATACGCTTATCACAATGACTTTCTGGTCTGTGCTGAAGCAGGGCATTCTGGCAGCCAAGTGGCTTGACCTTTATTAGTGAGCCTGGTTACCCCCTCTCGGAACCACAGACTTAGAAATCGCCAGCTCATATACAGTGCATAAAATATATTTATATATATATACCCTTATACACCATTTTAATTAAAAAAATATCACAAAATTCTTCTAAGTCCCTCGGGAAGAGTGAAAGACGCGCACGTTCATTTTCAGAGCTCCTAGACCTTCCTATAAGAAGTTAGCCAAAAAGTAGCTTCGAAAAACGCTTAGGTTAAGTTTCAGAGTTGCTTCTAATGTACCAAAGCTGGACTTAGACATAATTTCACTCTCACAACATTATGGCTGGTTGGAGACAGTCCGAACCACAAGTACCGGGTCCATGGTTCTGGGCGTATACTGGGGGGACGGGGACGACTCCCATTAACCCCTGACTATACCGGGGATACGCTTATCACAATGCCTTTCTGGTCTGTTCTGAAGCAGGGCATTCTGGCAGCCAAGTGGCTTGACCTTTATTAGTGAGCCTGGTTACCCCCTCTCGGAACCACAGACTTAGAAATCGCCAGCTCATATACAGTGCATAAAATATATTTATATATATATACCCTTATACACCATTTTAATAAAAAAATATCACAAAATTCTTCTAAGTCCCTCGGGAAGAGTAAAAGACGCGCACGTTCATTTTTAGAGCTCCTAGACCTTCCTATAAGAAGTTAGGCAAAAAGTAGCTTCGAAAAACGCTTAGGGTAAGTTTCAGAGTTGCTTCTAATGTACCAAAGCTGGACTTAGACATAATTTCACTCTCACAACATTATGGCTGGTTGGAGACATTCCGAACCACAAGTACCGGGTCCATGGTTCTGGGCGTATACTGGGGGGGACGGGGACGACTCCCATTAACCCCTGACTATACCGGGGATACGCTTATCACAATGCCTTTCTGGTCTGTGCTGAAGCAGGGCATTCTGGCAGCCAAGTGGCTTGACCTTTATTAGTGAGCCTGGTTACCCCCTCTCGGAACCACAGACTTAGAAATCGCCAGCTCATATACAGTGCATAAAATATATTTATATATATACCCTTATACACCATTTTAATAAAAACATATCACAAAATTCTTCTAAGTCCCTCGGGAAGAGTGAAAGACGCGCACGTTCATTTTTACAGCTCCTAGACCTTCCTATAAGAAGTTAGCCAAAAAGTAGCTTCGAAAAACGCTTAGGTTAAGTTTCAGAGTTGCTTCTAATGTACCAAAGCTGGACTTAGACATAATTTCACTCTCACAACATTATGGCTGGTTGGAGACAGTCCGAACCACAAGTACCGGGTCCATGGTTCTGGGCGTATACTGGGGGGGACGGGGACGACTCCAATTAACCCCTGACTATACCGGGGATACGCTTATCACAATGACTTTCTGGTCTGTGCTGAAGCAGGGCATTCTGGCAGCCAAGTGGCTTGACCTTTATTAGTGAGCCTGGTTACCCCCTCTCGGAACCACAGACTTAGAAATCGCCAGCTCATATACAGTGCATAAAATATATTTATATATATATACCCTTATACACCATTTTAATAAAAAAATATCACAAAATTCTTCTAAGTCCCTCGGGAAGAGTAAAAGACGCGCACGTTCATTTTTAGAGCTCCTAGACCTTCCTATAAGAAGTTAGGCAAAAAGTAGCTTCGAAAAACGCTTAGGGTAAGTTTCAGAGTTGCTTCTAATGTACCAAAGCTGGACTTAGACATAATTTCACTCTCACAACATTATGGCTGGTTGGAGACATTCCGAACCACAAGTACCGGGTCCATGGTTCTGGGCGTATACTGGGGGGGACGGGGACGACTCCCATTAACCCCTGACTATACCGGGGATACGCTTATCACAATGCCTTTCTGGTCTGTGCTGAAGCAGGGCATTCTGGCAGCCAAGTGGCTTGACCTTTATTAGTGAGCCTGGTTACCCCCTCTCGGAACCACAGACTTAGAAATCGCCAGCTCATATACAGTGCATAAAATATATTTATATATATACCCTTATACACCATTTTAATAAAAACATATCACAAAATTCTTCTAAGTCCCTCGGGAAGAGTGAAAGACGCGCACGTTCATTTTTACAGCTCCTAGACCTTCCTATAAGAAGTTAGCCAAAAAGTAGCTTCGAAAAACGCTTAGGTTAAGTTTCAGAGTTGCTTCTAATGTACCAAAGCTGGACTTAGACATAATTTCACTCTCACAACATTATGGCTGGTTGGAGACAGTCCGAACCACAAGTACCGGGTCCATGGTTCTGGGCGTATACTGGGGGGACGGGGACGACTCCCATTAACCCCTGACTATACCGGGGATACGCTTATCACAATGCCTTTCTGGTCTGTGCTGAAGCAGGGCATTCTGGCAGCCAAGTGGCTTGACCTTTATTAGTGAGCCTGGTTACCCCCTCTCGGAAACACAGACTTAGAAATCGCCAGCTCATATACAGTGCATAAAATATATTTATATATATACCCTTATACACCATTTTAATAAAAAATATCACAAAATTCTTCTAAGTCCCTCGGGAAGAGTGAAAGACGCGCACGTTCATTTTCAGAGCTCCAAGACCTTCCTATAAGAAGTTAGCCAAAAAGTAGCTTCGAAAAACGCTTAGGGTAAGTTTCAGAGTTGCTTCTAATGTACCAAAGCTGGACTTAGACATAATTTCACTCTCACAACATTATGGCTGGTTGGAGACAGTCCGAACCACAAGTACCGGGTCCATGGTTCTGGGCGTATACTGGGGGGGACGGGGACGACTCCCATTAACCCCTGACTATACCGGGGATACGCTTATCACAATGCCTTTCTGGTCTGTGCTGAAGCAGGGCATTCTGGCAGCCAATTGGCTTGACCTTTATTAGTGAGCCTGGTTACCCCCTCTCGGAACCACAGACTTAGAAATCGCCAGCTCATATACAGTGCATAAAATATATTTATATATATACCCTTATACACCATTTTAATAAAAAATATCACAAAATTCTTCTAAGTCCCTCGGGAAGAGTGAAAGACGCGCACGTTCATTTTCAGAGCTCCTAGACCTTCCTATAAGAAGTTAGCCAAAAAGTAGCTTCGAAAAACGCTTAGGTTAAGTTTCAGAGTTGCTTCTAATGTACCAAAGCTGGACTTAGACATAATTTCACTCTCACAACATTATGGCTGGTTGGAGACAGTCCGAACCACAAGTACCGGGTCCATGGTTCTGGGCGTATACTGGGGGGACGGGGGGGACTCCCATTAACCCCTGACTATACCGGGGATACGCTTATCACAATGCCTTTCTGGTCTGTGCTGAAGCAGGGCATTCTGGCAGCCAAGTGGCTTGACCTTTATTAGTGAGCCTGGTTACCCCCACTTGGAACCACAGACTTAGAAATCGCCAGCTCATATACAGTGCATAAAATATATTTATATATATACCCTTATACACCATTTTAATAGAAAATATCACAAAATTCTTCTAAGTCCCTCGGGAAGAGTGAAAGACGCGCACGTTCATTTTCAGAGCTCCTAGACCTTCCTATAAGAAGTTAGCCAAAAAGTAGCTTCGAAAAACGCTTAGGTTAAGTTTCAGAGTTGCTTCTAATGTACCAAAGCTGGACTTAGACATAATTTCACTCTCACAACATTATGGCTGGTTGGAGACAGTCCGAACCACAAGTACCGGGTCCATGGTTTTGGGCGTATACTGGGGGGGACGGGGACGACTCCCATTAACCCCTGACTATACCGGGGATACGCTTATCACAATGCCTTTCTGGTCTGTGCTGAAGCAGGGCATTCTGGCAGCCAAGTGGCTTGACCTTTATTAGTGAGCCTGGTTACCCCCTCTCGGAACCACAGACTTAGAAATCGCCAGCTCATATACAGTGCATAAAATATATTTATATATATATATATATATATACCCTTATACACCATTTTAATAGAAAATATCACAAAATTCTTCTAAGTCCCTCGGGAAGAGTGAAAGACGCGCACGTTCATTTTCAGAGCTCCTAGACCTTCCTATAAGAAGTTAGCCAAAAAGTAGCTTCGAAAAACGCTTAGGTTAAGTTTCAGAGTTGCTTCTAATGTACCAAAGCTGGACTTAGACATAATTTCACTCTCACAACATTATGGCTGGTTGGAGACAGTCCGAACCACAAGTACCGGGTCCATGGTTTTGGGCGTATACTGGGGGGGACGGGGACGACTCCCATTAACCCCTGACTATACCGGGGATACGCTTATCACAATGCCTTTCTGGTCTGTGCTGAAGCAGGGCATTCTGGCAGCCAAGTGGCTTGACCTTTATTAGTGAGCCTGGTTACCCCCTCTCGGAACCACAGACTTAGAAATCGCCAGCTCATATACAGTGCATAAAATATATTTATATATATATATATATATATACCCTTATACACCATTTTAATAAAAAAATATCACAAAATTCTTCTAAGTCCCTCAGGAAGAGTGAAAGACGCGCACGTTTATTTTCAGAGTTCCTAGACCTTCCTATAAGAAGATAGCCAAAAAGTAGCTTCGAAAAACGCTTAGGGTAAGTTTCAGAGTTGCTTCTAATTTACCAAAGCTGGACTTAGACATCATTTCACTCTCACAACATTATGGCTGGTTGGAGACAGTCCGAACCACAAGTACCGGGTCCATGGTTCTGGGCGTATACTGGGGGGACGGGGACGACTCCCATTAACCCCTGACTATACCGGGGATACGATTATCACAATGCCTTTCTGGTCTGTGCTGAAGCAGGTCATTCTGGCAGCCAAGTGGCTTGACCTTTATTAGTGAGCCTGGTTACCCCCTCTCGGAACCACAGACTTAGAAATCGCCAGCTCATATACAGTGCATAAAATATATTTATATATATACCCTTATACACCATTTTAATAAAAAATATCACAAAATTCTTCTAAGTCCCTGGAGAAGAGTGAGAGACGCGCACGTTCATTTTTAGAGCTCCTAGACCTTCCTATAAGAAGTTAGCCAAAAAGTAGCTTCGAAAAACGCTTAGGTTAAGTTTCAGAGTTGCTTCTAATGTACCAAAGCTGGATTTAGACATAATTTCACTCTCACAACATTATGGCTGGTTGGAGACAGTCCGAACCACAAGTACCGGCTCCATGGTTCTGGGCGTATACTGGTTGGACGGGGACGACTCCCATTAACCCCTGACTATACCGGGGATACGCTTATCACAATGCCTTTCTGGTCTGTGCTGAAGCAGGGCATTCTGGCAGCCAAGTGGCTTGACCTTTATTAGTGAGCCTGGTTACCCCCTCTCGGAACCACAGACTTAGAAATCGCCAGCTCATATACGGTGCATAAAATATATTTATATATATACCCTTATACACCATTTTAATAAAAAAATATCACAAAATTCTTCTAAGTCCCTCGGGAAGAGTGAAAGACGCGCACGTTCATTTTTAGAGCTCCTAGACCTTCCTATAAGAAGTTAGCCAAAAAGTAGCTTCGAAAAACGCTTAGGTTAAGTTTCAGAGTTGCTTCTAATGTACCAAAGCTGGATTTAGACATAATTTCACTCTCACAACATTATGGCTGGTTGGAGACAGTCCGAACCACAAGTACCGGCTCCATGGTTCTGGGCGTATACTGGTTGGACGGGGACGACTCCCATTAACCCCTGACTATACCGGGGATACGCTTATCACAATGCCTTTCTGGTCTGTGCTGAAGCAGGGCATTCTGGCAGCCAAGTGGCTTGACCTTTATTAGTGAGCCTGGTTACCCCCTCTCGGAACCACAGACTTAGAAATCGCCAGCTCATATACGGTGCATAAAATATATTTATATATATACCCTTATACACCATTTTAATAAAAAATATCACAAAATTCTTCTAAGTCCCTCGGGAAGAGTGAAAGACGCGCACGTTCATTTTCAGAGCTCCTAGACCTTCCTATAAGAAGTTAGCCAAAAAGTAGCTTCGAAAAACGCTTAGGTTGAGTTTCAGAGTTGCTTCTATTGTACCAAAGCTGGACTTAGACATAATTTCACTCTCACAACATTATGGCTGGTTGGAGACAGTCCGAACCACAAGTACCGGGTCCATGGTTCTGGGCGTATACTGGGGGGGACGGGGACGACTCCCATTAACCCCTGACTATACCGGGGATACGCTTATCACAATGCCTTTCTGGTCTGTGCTGAAGCAGGACATTCTGGCAGCCAAGTGGCTTGACCTTTATTAGTGAGCCTGGTTACCCCCTCTCGGAACCACAGACTTAGAAATCGCCAGCTCATATACAGTGCATAAAATATATTTATATATATATATATATACCCTTATACACCATTTTAATAAAAAAATATCACAAAATTCTTCTAAGTCCCTCAGGAAGAGTGAAAGACGCGCACGTTCATTTTCAGAGTTCCTAGACCTTCCTATAAGAAGTTAGCCAAAAAGTAGCTTCGAAAAACGCTTAGGGTAAGTTTCAGAGTTGCTTCTAATGTACCAAAGCTGGACTTAGACATAATTTCACTCTCACAACATTATGGCTGGTTGGAGACAGTCCGAACCACAAGTACCGGGTCCATGGTTCTGGGCGTATACTGGGGGGGACGGGGACGACTCCCATTAACCCCTGACTATACCGGGGATACGCTTATCACAATGCCTTTCTGGTCTGTGCTGAAGCAGGGCATTCTGGCAGCCAAGTGGCTTGACCTTTATTAGTGAGCCTGGTTACCCCCTCTCGGAACCACAGACTTAGAAATCGCCAGCTCATATACGGTGCATAAAATATATTTATATATATACCCTTATACACCATTTTAATAAAAAAATATCACAAAATTCTTCTAAGTCCCTCGGGAAGAGTGAAAGACGCGCACGTTCATTTTTAGAGCTCCTAGACCTTCCTATAAGAAGTTAGCCAAAAAGTAGCTTCGAAAAACGCTTAGGTTAAGTTTCAGAGTTGCTTCTAATGTACCAAAGCTGGATTTAGACATAATTTCACTCTCACAACATTATGGCTGGTTGGAGACAGTCCGAACCACAAGTACCGGCTCCATGGTTCTGGGCGTATACTGGTTGGACGGGGACGACTCCCATTAACCCCTGACTATACCGGGGATACGCTTATCACAATGCCTTTCTGGTCTGTGCTGAAGCAGGGCATTCTGGCAGCCAAGTGGCTTGACCTTTATTAGTGAGCCTGGTTACCCCCTCTCGGAACCACAGACTTAGAAATCGCCAGCTCATATACGGTGCATAAAATATATTTATATATATACCCTTATACACCATTTTAATAAAAAATATCACAAAATTCTTCTAAGTCCCTCGGGAAGAGTGAAAGACGCGCACGTTCATTTTCAGAGCTCCTAGACCTTCCTATAAGAAGTTAGCCAAAAAGTAGCTTCGAAAAACGCTTAGGTTGAGTTTCAGAGTTGCTTCTATTGTACCAAAGCTGGACTTAGACATAATTTCACTCTCACAACATTATGGCTGGTTGGAGACAGTCCGAACCACAAGTACCGGGTCCATGGTTCTGGGCGTATACTGGGGGGGACGGGGACGACTCCCATTAACCCCTGACTATACCGGGGATACGCTTATCACAATGCCTTTCTGGTCTGTGCTGAAGCAGGACATTCTGGCAGCCAAGTGGCTTGACCTTTATTAGTGAGCCTGGTTACCCCCTCTCGGAACCACAGACTTAGAAATCGCCAGCTCATATACAGTGCATAAAATATATTTATATATATATATATATACCCTTATACACCATTTTAATAAAAAAATATCACAAAATTCTTCTAAGTCCCTCAGGAAGAGTGAAAGACGCGCACGTTCATTTTCAGAGTTCCTAGACCTTCCTATAAGAAGTTAGCCAAAAAGTAGCTTCGAAAAACGCTTAGGGTAAGTTTCAGAGTTGCTTCTAATTTACCAAAGCTGGACTTAGACATCATTTCACTCTCACAACATTATGGCTGGTTGGAGACAGTCCGAACCACAAGTACCGGGTCCATGGTTCTGGGCGTATACTGGGGGGACGGGGACGACTCCCATTAACCCCTGACTATACCGGGGAT
This sequence comes from Ascaphus truei, assembly GCF_040206685.1. Taxonomy (NCBI): domain Eukaryota; kingdom Metazoa; phylum Chordata; class Amphibia; order Anura; family Ascaphidae; genus Ascaphus; species Ascaphus truei. Next base: position 79,646 of record NW_027455248.1, read on the forward strand.
ACGATTATCACAATGCCTTTCTGGTCTGTGCTGAAGCAGGGCATTCTGGCAGCCAAGTGGCTTGACCTTTATTAGTGAGCCTGGTTACCCCCTCTCGGAACCACAGACTTAGAAATCGCCAGCTCATATACAGTGCATAAAATATATTTATATATATACCCTTATACACCATTTTAATAAAAAATATCACAAAATTCTTCTAAGTCCCTGGAGAAGAGTGAGAGACGCGCACGTTCATTTTTAGAGCTCCTAGACCTTCCTATAAGAAGTTAGCCAAAAAGTAGCTTCGAAAAACGCTTAGGTTAAGTTTCAGAGTTGCTTCTAATGTACCAAAGCTGGATTTAGACATAATTTCACTCTCACAACATTATGGCTGGTTGGAGACAGTCCGAACCACAAGTACCGGCTCCATGGTTCTGGGCGTATACTGGTTGGACGGGGACGACTCCCATTAACCCCTGACTATACCGGGGATACGCTTATCACAATGCCTTTCTGGTCTGTGCTGAAGCAGGGCATTCTGGCAGCCAAGTGGCTTGACCTTTATTAGTGAGCCTGGTTACCCCCTCTCGGAACCACAGACTTAGAAATCGCCAGCTCATATACGGTGCATAAAATATATTTATATATATACCCTTATACACCATTTTAATAAAAAATATCACAAAATTCTTCTAAGTCCCTCGGGAAGAGTGAAAGACGCGCACGTTCATTTTTAGAGCTCCTAGACCTTCCTATAAGAAGTTAGCCAAAAAGTAGCTTCGAAAAACGCTTAGGTTAAGTTTCAGAGTTGCTTCTAATGTACCAAAGCTGGATTTAGACATAATTTCACTCTCACAACATTATGGCTGGTTGGAGACAGTCCGAACCACAAGTACCGGCTCCATGGTTCTGGGCGTATACTGGTTGGACGGGGACGACTCCCATTAACCCCTGACTATACCGGGGATACGCTTATCACAATGCCTTTCTGGTCTGTGCTGAAGCAGGACATTCTGGCAGCCAAGTGGCTTGACCTTTATTAGTGAGCCTGGTTACCCCCTCTCGGAACCACAGACTTAGAAATCGCCAGCTCATATACAGTGCATAAAATATATTTATATATATATATATATACCCTTATACACCATTTTAATAAAAAAATATCACAAAATTCTTCTAAGTCCCTCAGGAAGAGTGAAAGACGCGCACGTTTATTTTCAGAGTTCCTAGACCTTCCTATAAGAAGATAGCCAAAAAGTAGCTTCGAAAAACGCTTAGGGTAAGTTTCAGAGTTGCTTCTAATTTACCAAAGCTGGACTTAGACATCATTTCACTCTCACAACATTATGGCTGGTTGGAGACAGTCCGAACCACAAGTACCGGGTCCATGGTTCTGGGCGTATACTGGGGGGACGGGGACGACTCCCATTAACCCCTGACTATACCGGGGATACGATTATCACAATGCCTTTCTGGTCTGTGCTGAAGCAGGTCATTCTGGCAGCCAAGTGGCTTGACCTTTATTAGTGAGCCTGGTTACCCCCTCTCGGAACCACAGACTTAGAAATCGCCAGCTCATATACAGTGCATAAAATATATTTATATATATACCCTTATACACCATTTTAATAAAAAATATCACAAAATTCTTCTAAGTCCCTGGAGAAGAGTGAGAGACGCGCACGTTCATTTTTAGAGCTCCTAGACCTTCCTATAAGAAGTTAGCCAAAAAGTAGCTTCGAAAAACGCTTAGGTTAAGTTTCAGAGTTGCTTCTAATGTACCAAAGCTGGATTTAGACATAATTTCACTCTCACAACATTATGGCTGGTTGGAGACAGTCCGAACCACAAGTACCGGCTCCATGGTTCTGGGCGTATACTGGTTGGACGGGGACGACTCCCATTAACCCCTGACTATACCGGGGATACGCTTATCACAATGCCTTTCTGGTCTGTGCTGAAGCAGGGCATTCTGGCAGCCAAGTGGCTTGACCTTTATTAGTGAGCCTGGTTACCCCCTCTCGGAACCACAGACTTAGAAATCGCCAGCTCATATACGGTGCATAAAATATATTTATATATATACCCTTATACACCATTTTAATAAAAAAATATCACAAAATTCTTCTAAGTCCCTCGGGAAGAGTGAAAGACGCGCACGTTCATTTTTAGAGCTCCTAGACCTTCCTATAAGAAGTTAGCCAAAAAGTAGCTTCGAAAAACGCTTAGGTTAAGTTTCAGAGTTGCTTCTAATGTACCAAAGCTGGATTTAGACATAATTTCACTCTCACAACATTATGGCTGGTTGGAGACAGTCCGAACCACAAGTACCGGCTCCATGGTTCTGGGCGTATACTGGTTGGACGGGGACGACTCCCATTAACCCCTGACTATACCGGGGATACGCTTATCACAATGCCTTTCTGGTCTGTGCTGAAGCAGGGCATTCTGGCAGCCAAGTGGCTTGACCTTTATTAGTGAGCCTGGTTACCCCCTCTCGGAACCACAGACTTAGAAATCGCCAGCTCATATACGGTGCATAAAATATATTTATATATATACCCTTATACACCATTTTAATAAAAAATATCACAAAATTCTTCTAAGTCCCTCGGGAAGAGTGAAAGACGCGCACGTTCATTTTCAGAGCTCCTAGACCTTCCTATAAGAAGTTAGCCAAAAAGTAGCTTCGAAAAACGCTTAGGTTGAGTTTCAGAGTTGCTTCTATTGTACCAAAGCTGGACTTAGACATAATTTCACTCTCACAACATTATGGCTGGTTGGAGACAGTCCGAACCACAAGTACCGGGTCCATGGTTCTGGGCGTATACTGGGGGGGACGGGGACGACTCCCATTAACCCCTGACTATACCGGGGATACGCTTATCACAATGCCTTTCTGGTCTGTGCTGAAGCAGGACATTCTGGCAGCCAAGTGGCTTGACCTTTATTAGTGAGCCTGGTTACCCCCTCTCGGAACCACAGACTTAGAAATCGCCAGCTCATATACAGTGCATAAAATATATTTATATATATATATATATACCCTTATACACCATTTTAATAAAAAAATATCACAAAATTCTTCTAAGTCCCTCAGGAAGAGTGAAAGACGCGCACGTTCATTTTCAGAGTTCCTAGACCTTCCTATAAGAAGTTAGCCAAAAAGTAGCTTCGAAAAACGCTTAGGGTAAGTTTCAGAGTTGCTTCTAATGTACCAAAGCTGGACTTAGACATAATTTCACTCTCACAACATTATGGCTGGTTGGAGACAGTCCGAACCACAAGTACCGGGTCCATGGTTCTGGGCGTATACTGGGGGGGACGGGGACGACTCCCATTAACCCCTGACTATACCGGGGATACGCTTATCACAATGCCTTTCTGGTCTGTGCTGAAGCAGGGCATTCTGGCAGCCAAGTGGCTTGACCTTTATTAGTGAGCCTGGTTACCCCCTCTCGGAACCACAGACTTAGAAATCGCCAGCTCATATACGGTGCATAAAATATATTTATATATATACCCTTATACACCATTTTAATAAAAAAATATCACAAAATTCTTCTAAGTCCCTCGGGAAGAGTGAAAGACGCGCACGTTCATTTTTAGAGCTCCTAGACCTTCCTATAAGAAGTTAGCCAAAAAGTAGCTTCGAAAAACGCTTAGGTTAAGTTTCAGAGTTGCTTCTAATGTACCAAAGCTGGATTTAGACATAATTTCACTCTCACAACATTATGGCTGGTTGGAGACAGTCCGAACCACAAGTACCGGCTCCATGGTTCTGGGCGTATACTGGTTGGACGGGGACGACTCCCATTAACCCCTGACTATACCGGGGATACGCTTATCACAATGCCTTTCTGGTCTGTGCTGAAGCAGGGCATTCTGGCAGCCAAGTGGCTTGACCTTTATTAGTGAGCCTGGTTACCCCCTCTCGGAACCACAGACTTAGAAATCGCCAGCTCATATACGGTGCATAAAATATATTTATATATATACCCTTATACACCATTTTAATAAAAAATATCACAAAATTCTTCTAAGTCCCTCGGGAAGAGTGAAAGACGCGCACGTTCATTTTCAGAGCTCCTAGACCTTCCTATAAGAAGTTAGCCAAAAAGTAGCTTCGAAAAACGCTTAGGTTGAGTTTCAGAGTTGCTTCTATTGTACCAAAGCTGGACTTAGACATAATTTCACTCTCACAACATTATGGCTGGTTGGAGACAGTCCGAACCACAAGTACCGGGTCCATGGTTCTGGGCGTATACTGGGGGGGACGGGGACGACTCCCATTAACCCCTGACTATACCGGGGATACGCTTATCACAATGCCTTTCTGGTCTGTGCTGAAGCAGGACATTCTGGCAGCCAAGTGGCTTGACCTTTATTAGTGAGCCTGGTTACCCCCTCTCGGAACCACAGACTTAGAAATCGCCAGCTCATATACAGTGCATAAAATATATTTATATATATATATATATACCCTTATACACCATTTTAATAAAAAAATATCACAAAATTCTTCTAAGTCCCTCAGGAAGAGTGAAAGACGCGCACGTTCATTTTCAGAGTTCCTAGACCTTCCTATAAGAAGTTAGCCAAAAAGTAGCTTCGAAAAACGCTTAGGGTAAGTTTCAGAGTTGCTTCTAATTTACCAAAGCTGGACTTAGACATCATTTCACTCTCACAACATTATGGCTGGTTGGAGACAGTCCGAACCACAAGTACCGGGTCCATGGTTCTGGGCGTATACTGGGGGGACGGGGACGACTCCCATTAACCCCTGACTATACCGGGGATACGATTATCACAATGCCTTTCTGGTCTGTGCTGAAGCAGGGCATTCTGGCAGCCAAGTGGCTTGACCTTTATTAGTGAGCCTGGTTACCCCCTCTCGGAACCACAGACTTAGAAATCGCCAGCTCATATACAGTGCATAAAATATATTTATATATATACCCTTATACACCATTTTAATAAAAAATATCACAAAATTCTTCTAAGTCCCTGGAGAAGAGTGAGAGACGCGCACGTTCATTTTTAGAGCTCCTAGACCTTCCTATAAGAAGTTAGCCAAAAAGTAGCTTCGAAAAACGCTTAGGTTAAGTTTCAGAGTTGCTTCTAATGTACCAAAGCTGGATTTAGACATAATTTCACTCTCACAACATTATGGCTGGTTGGAGACAGTCCGAACCACAAGTACCGGCTCCATGGTTCTGGGCGTATACTGGTTGGACGGGGACGACTCCCATTAACCCCTGACTATACCGGGGATACGCTTATCACAATGCCTTTCTGGTCTGTGCTGAAGCAGGGCATTCTGGCAGCCAAGTGGCTTGACCTTTATTAGTGAGCCTGGTTACCCCCTCTCGGAACCACAGACTTAGAAATCGCCAGCTCATATACGGTGCATAAAATATATTTATATATATACCCTTATACACCATTTTAATAAAAAATATCACAAAATTCTTCTAAGTCCCTCGGGAAGAGTGAAAGACGCGCACGTTCATTTTTAGAGCTCCTAGACCTTCCTATAAGAAGTTAGCCAAAAAGTAGCTTCGAAAAACGCTTAGGTTAAGTTTCAGAGTTGCTTCTAATGTACCAAAGCTGGATTTAGACATAATTTCACTCTCACAACATTATGGCTGGTTGGAGACAGTCCGAACCACAAGTACCGGCTCCATGGTTCTGGGCGTATACTGGTTGGACGGGGACGACTCCCATTAACCCCTGACTATACCGGGGATACGCTTATCACAATGCCTTTCTGGTCTGTGCTGAAGCAGGGCATTCTGGCAGCCAAGTGGCTTGACCTTTATTAGTGAGCCTGGTTACCCCCTCTCGGAACCACAGACTTAGAAATCGCCAGCTCATATACGGTGCATAAAATATATTTATATATATACCAATATACACCATTTTAATAAAAAATATCACAAAATTCTTCTAAGTCCCTCGGGAAGAGTGAAAGACGCGCACGTTCATTTTCAGAGCTCCTAAACCTTCCTATAAGAAGTTAGCCAAAAAGTAGCTTCGAAAAACGCTTAGGGTAAGTTTCAGAGTTGCTTCTAATGTACCAAAGCTGGACTTAGACATAATTTCACTCTCACAACATTATGGCTGGTTGGAGACAGTCCGAACCACAAGTACCGGGTCCATGGTTCTGGGCGTATACTGGGGGGACGGGGACGACTCCCATTAACCCCTGACTATACCGGGGATACGCTTATCACAATGCCTTTCTGGTCTGTGCTGAAGCAGGGCATTCTGGCAGCCAAGTGGCTTGACCTTTATTAGTGAGCCTGGTTACCCCCTCTCGGAACCACAGACTTAGAAATCGCCAGCTCATATACAGTGCATAAAATATATTTATATATATACCCTTATACACCATTTTAATAAAAAATATCACAAAATTCTTCTAAGTCCCTCGGGAAGAGTGCAACACGCGCACGTTCATTTTTAGAGCTCCTAGACCTTCCTATAAGAAGTTAGCCAAAAAGTAGCTTCGAAAAACGCTTAGGTTAAGTTTCAGAGTTGCTTCTAATGTACCAATGCAGGACTTAGACATAATTTCACTCTCACAACATTATGGCTGGTTGGAGACAGTCCGAACCACAAATACCGGGTCCATGGTTCTGGGCGTATACTGGGGGGACGGGGACGACTCCCATTAACCCCTGACTATACCGGGGATACGCTTATCACAATGCCTTTCTGGTCTGTGCTGAAGCAGGGCATTCTGGCAGCCAAGTGGCTTGACCTTTATTAGTGAGCCTGGTTACCCCCTCTCGGAACCACAGACTTAGAAATCGCAAGCTCATATACAGTGCATAAAATATATTTATATATATACCCTTATACACCATTTTAATAAAAAATATCACAAAATTCTTCTAAGTCCCTCGGGAAGAGTGAAAGACGCGCACGTTCATTTTCAGAGCTCCTAGACCTTCCTATAAGAAGTTAGCCAAAAAGTAGCTACGAAAAACGCTTAGGTTGAGTTTCAGAGTTGCTTCTATTGTACCAAAGCTGGACTTAGACATAATTTCACTCTCACAACATTATGGCTGGTTGGAGACAGTCCGAACCACAAGTACCGGGTCCATGGTTCTGGGCGTATACTGGGGGGGACGGGGACGACTCCCATTAACCCCTGACTATACCGGGGATACGCTTATCACAATGCCTTTCTGGTCTGTGCTGAAGCAGGACATTCTGGCAGCCAAGTGGCTTGACCTTTATTAGTGAGCCTGGTTACCCCCTCTCGGAACCACAGACTTAGAAATCGCCAGCTCATATACAGTGCATAAAATATATTTATATATATATATATATACCCTTATACACCATTTTAATAAAAAAATATCACAAAATTCTTCTAAGTCCCTCAGGAAGAGTGAAAGACGCGCACGTTCATTTTCAGAGTTCCTAGACCTTCCTATAAGAAGTTAGCCAAAAAGTAGCTTCGAAAAACGCTTAGGGTAAGTTTCAGAGTTGCTTCTAATTTACCAAAGCTGGACTTAGACATCATTTCACTCTCACAACATTATGGCTGGTTGGAGACAGTCCGAACCACAAGTACCGGGTCCATGGTTCTGGGCGTATACTGGGGGGACGGGGACGACTCCCATTAACCCCTGACTATACCGGGGATACGATTATCACAATGCCTTTCTGGTCTGTGCTGAAGCAGGGCATTCTGGCAGCCAAGTGGCTTGACCTTTATTAGTGAGCCTGGTTACCCCCTCTCGGAACCACAGACTTAGAAATCGCCAGCTCATATACAGTGCATAAAATATATTTATATATATACCCTTATACACCATTTTAATAAAAAATATCACAAAATTCTTCTAAGTCCCTGGAGAAGAGTGAGAGACGCGCACGTTCATTTTTAGAGCTCCTAGACCTTCCTATAAGAAGTTAGCCAAAAAGTAGCTTCGAAAAACGCTTAGGTTAAGTTTCAGAGTTGCTTCTAATGTACCAAAGCTGGATTTAGACATAATTTCACTCTCACAACATTATGGCTGGTTGGAGACAGTCCGAACCACAAGTACCGGCTCCATGGTTCTGGGCGTATACTGGGGGGGACGGGGACGACTCCCATTAACCCCTGACTATACCGGGGATACGCTTATCACAATGCCTTTCTGGTCTGTGCTGAAGCAGGGCATTCTGGCAGCCAAGTGGCTTGACCTTTATTAGTGAGCCTGGTTACCCCCTCTCGGAACCACAGACTTAGAAATCGCCAGCTCATATACAGTGCATAAAATATATTTATATATATACCCTTATACACCATTTTAATAAAAAAATATCACAAAATTCTTCTAAGTCCCTCGGGAAGAGTGAAAGACGCGCACGTTCATTTTCAGAGCTCCTAGACCTTCCTATAAGAAGTTTGCCAAAAAGTAGCTTCGAAAAACGCTTAGGGTAAGTTTCAGAGTTGCTTCTAATGTACCAAAGCTGGACTTAGACATAATTTCACTCTCACAACATTATGGCTGGTTGGAGACAGTCCGAACCACAAGTACCGGGTCCATGGTTCTGGGCGTATACTGGGGGGGACGGGGACGACTCCCATTAACCCCTGACTATACCGGGGATACGCTTATCACAATGACTTTCTGGTCTGTGCTGAAGCAGGGCATTCTGGCAGCCAAGTGGCTTGACCTTTATTAGTGAGCCTGGTTACCCCCTCTCGGAACCACAGACTTAGAAATCGCCAGCTCATATACAGTGCATAAAATATATTTATATATATATACCCTTATACACCATTTTAATAAAAAAATATCACAAAATTCTTCTAAGTCCCTCGGGAAGAGTGAAAGACGCGCACGTTCATTTTCAGAGCTCCTAGATCTTCCTATAAGAAGTTAGCCAAAAAGTAGCTTCGAAAAACGCTTAGGGTAAGTTTCAGAGTTGCTTCTAATGTACCAAAGCTGGACTTAGACATAATTTCACTCTCACAACATTATGGCTGGTTGGAGACAGTCCGAACCACAAGTACCGGGTCCATGGTTCTGGGCGTATACTGGGGGGGACGGGGACGACTCCCATTAACCCCTGACTATACCGGGGATACGCTTATCACAATGCCTTTCTGGTCTGTGCTGAAGCAGGGCATTCTGGCAGCCAAGTGGCTTGACCTTTATTAGTGAGCCTGGTTACCCCCTCTCGGAACCACAGACTTAGAAATCGCCAGCTCATATACAGTGCATAAAATATATTTATATATATACCCTTATACACCATTTTAATAAAAAATATCACAAAATTCTTCTAAGTCCCTCGGGAAGAGTGAAAGACGCGCACGTTCATTTTCAGAGCTCCTAGACCTTCCTATAAGAAGTTAGCCAAAAAGTAGCTTCGAAAAACGCTTAGGGTAAGTTTCAGAGTTGCTTCTAATTTACCAAAGCTGGACTTAGACATCATTTCACTCTCACAACATTATGGCTGGTTGGAGACAGTCCGAACCACAAGTACCGGGTCCATGGTTCTGGGCGTATACTGGGGGGACGGGGACGACTCCCATTAACCCCTGACTATACCGGGGATACGCTTATCACAATGCCTTTCTGGTCTGTGCTGAAGCAGGGCATTCTGGCAGCCAAGTGGCTTGACCTTTATTAGTGAGCCTGGTTACCCCCTCTCGGAACCACAGACTTAGAAATCGCCAGCTCATATACGGTGCATAAAATATATTTATATATATACCCTTATACACCATTTTAATAAAAAATATCACAAAATTCTTCTAAGTCCCTCGGGAAGAGTGAAAGACGCGCACGTTCATTTTTAGAGCTCCTAGACCTTCCTATAAGAAGTTAGCCAAAAAGTAGCTTCGAAAAACGCTTAGGTTAAGTTTCAGAGTTGCTTCTAATGTACCAAAGCTGGATTTAGACATAATTTCACTCTCACAACATTATGGCTGGTTGGAGACAGTCCGAACCACAAGTACCGGCTCCATGGTTCTGGGCGTATACTGGTTGGACGGGGACGACTCCCATTAACCCCTGACTATACCGGGGATACGCTTATCACAATGCCTTTCTGGTCTGTGCTGAAGCAGGGCATTCTGGCAGCCAAGTGGCTTGACCTTTATTAGTGAGCCTGGTTACCCCCTCTCGGAACCACAGACTTAGAAATCGCCAGCTCATATACGGTGCATAAAATATATTTATATATATACCCTTATACACCATTTTAATAAAAAATATCACAAAATTCTTCTAAGTCCCTCGGGAAGAGTGAAAGACGCGCACGTTCATTTTTAGAGCTCCTAGACCTTCCTATAAGAAGTTAGCCAAAAAGTAGCTTCGAAAAACGCTTAGGTTAAGTTTCAGAGTTGCTTCTAATGTACCAAAGCTGGATTTAGACATAATTTCACTCTCACAACATTATGGCTGGTTGGAGACAGTCCGAACCACAAGTACCGGGTCCATGGTTCTGGGCGTATACTGGGGGGGACGGGGACGACTCCCATTAACCCCTGACTATACCGGGGATACGCTTATCACAATGCCTTTCTGGTCTGTGCTGAAGCAGGGCATTCTGGCAGCCAAGTGGCTTGACCTTTATTAGTGAGCCTGGTTACCCCCTCTCGGAACCACAGACTTAGAAATCGCCAGCTCATATACAGTGCATAAAATATATTTATATATATATACCCTTATACACCATTTTAATAAAAAAATATCACAAAATTCTTCTAAGTCCCTCGGGAAGAGTGAAAGACGCGCACGTTCATTTTCAGAGCTCCTAGACCTTCCTATAAGAAGTTTGCCAAAAAGTAGCTTCGAAAAACGCTTAGGGTAAGTTTCAGAGTTGCTTCTAATGTACCAAAGCTGGACTTAGACATAATTTCACTCTCACAACATTATGGCTGGTTGGAGACAGTCCGAACCACAAGTACCGGGTCCATGGTTCTGGGCGTATACTGGGGGGGACGGGGACGACTCCCATTAACCCCTGACTATACCGGGGATACGCTTATCACAATGACTTTCTGGTCTGTGCTGAAGCAGGGCATTCTGGCAGCCAAGTGGCTTGACCTTTATTAGTGAGCCTGGTTACCCCCTCTCGGAACCACAGACTTAGAAATCGCCAGCTCATATACAGTGCATAAAATATATTTATATATATATACCCTTATACACCATTTTAATAAAAAAATATCACAAAATTCTTCTAAGTCCCTCGGGAAGAGTGGAAGACGCGCACGTTCATTTTCAGAGCTCCTAGATCTTCCTATAAGAAGTTAGCCAAAAAGTAGCTTCGAAAAACGCTTAGGGTAAGTTTCAGAGTTGCTTCTAATGTACCAAAGCTGGACTTAGACATAATTTCACTCTCACAACATTATGGCTGGTTGGAGACAGTCCGAACCACAAGTACCGGGTCCATGGTTCTGGGCGTATACTGGGGGGGACGGGGACGACTCCCATTAACCCCTGACTATACCGGGGATACGCTTATCACAATGCCTTTCTGGTCTGTGCTGAAGCAGGGCATTCTGGCAGCCAAGTGGCTTGACCTTTATTAGTGAGCCTGGTTACCCCCTCTCGGAACCACAGACTTAGAAATCGCCAGCTCATATACAGTGCATAAAATATATTTATATATATACCCTTATACACCATTTTAATAAAAAATATCACAAAATTCTTCTAAGTCCCTCGGGAAGAGTGAAAGACGCGCACGTTCATTTTCAGAGCTCCTAGACCTTCCTATAAGAAGTTAGCCAAAAAGTAGCTTCGAAAAACGCTTAGGGTAAGTTTCAGAGTTGCTTCTAATTTACCAAAGCTGGACTTAGACATCATTTCACTCTCACAACATTATGGCTGGTTGGAGACAGTCCGAACCACAAGTACCGGGTCCATGGTTCTGGGCGTATACTGGGGGGACGGGGACGACTCCCATTAACCCCTGACTATACCGGGGATACGATTATCACAATGCCTTTCTGGTCTGTGCTGAAGCAGGGCATTCTGGCAGCCAAGTGGCTTGACCTTTATTAGTGAGCCTGGTTACCCCCTCTCGGAACCACAGACTTAGAAATCGCCAGCTCATATACAGTGCATAAAATATATTTATATATATACCCTTATACACCATTTTAATAAAAAATATCACAAAATTCTTCTAAGTCCCTGGAGAAGAGTGAGAGACGCGCACGTTCATTTTTAGAGCTCCTAGACCTTCCTATAAGAAGTTAGCCAAAAAGTAGCTTCGAAAAACGCTTAGGTTAAGTTTCAGAGTTGCTTCTAATGTACCAAAGCTGGATTTAGACATAATTTCACTCTCACAACATTATGGCTGGTTGGAGACAGTCCGAACCACAAGTACCGGCTCCATGGTTCTGGGCGTATACTGGGGGGGACGGGGACGACTCCCATTAACCCCTGACTATACCGGGGATACGCTTATCACAATGCCTTTCTGGTCTGTGCTGAAGCAGGGCATTCTGGCAGCCAAGTGGCTTGACCTTTATTAGTGAGCCTGGTTACCCCCTCTCGGAACCACAGACTTAGAAATCGCCAGCTCATATACAGTGCATAAAATATATTTATATATATACCCTTATACACCATTTTAATAAAAAAATATCACAAAATTCTTCTAAGTCCCTCGGGAAGAGTGAAAGACGCGCACGTTCATTTTCAGAGCTCCTAGACCTTCCTATAAGAAGTTTGCCAAAAAGTAGCTTCGAAAAACGCTTAGGGTAAGTTTCAGAGTTGCTTCTAATGTACCAAAGCTGGACTTAGACATAATTTCACTCTCACAACATTATGGCTGGTTGGAGACAGTCCGAACCACAAGTACCGGGTCCATGGTTCTGGGCGTATACTGGGGGGGACGGGGACGACTCCCATTAACCCCTGACTATACCGGGGATACGCTTATCACAATGACTTTCTGGTCTGTGCTGAAGCAGGGCATTCTGGCAGCCAAGTGGCTTGACCTTTATTAGTGAGCCTGGTTACCCCCTCTCGGAACCACAGACTTAGAAATCGCCAGCTCATATACAGTGCATAAAATATATTTATATATATATACCCTTATACACCATTTTAATAAAAAAATATCACAAAATTCTTCTAAGTCCCTCGGGAAGAGTGAAAGACGCGCACGTTCATTTTCAGAGCTCCTAGATCTTCCTATAAGAAGTTAGCCAAAAAGTAGCTTCGAAAAACGCTTAGGGTAAGTTTCAGAGTTGCTTCTAATGTACCAAAGCTGGACTTAGACATAATTTCACTCTCACAACATTATGGCTGGTTGGAGACAGTCCGAACCACAAGTACCGGGTCCATGGTTCTGGGCGTATACTGGGGGGGACGGGGACGACTCCCATTAACCCCTGACTATACCGGGGATACGCTTATCACAATGCCTTTCTGGTCTGTGCTGAAGCAGGGCATTCTGGCAGCCAAGTGGCTTGACCTTTATTAGTGAGCCTGGTTACCCCCTCTCGGAACCACAGACTTAGAAATCGCCAGCTCATATACGGTGCATAAAATATATTTATATATATACCCTTATACACCATTTTAATAAAAAATATCACAAAATTCTTCTAAGTCCCTCGGGAAGAGTGAAAGACGCGCACGTTCATTTTTAGAGCTCCTAGACCTTCCTATAAGAAGTTAGCCAAAAAGTAGCTTCGAAAAACGCTTAGGTTAAGTTTCAGAGTTGCTTCTAATGTACCAAAGCTGGATTTAGACATAATTTCACTCTCACAACATTATGGCTGGTTGGAGACAGTCCGAACCACAAGTACCGGCTCCATGGTTCTGGGCGTATACTGGTTGGACGGGGACGACTCCCATTAACCCCTGACTATACCGGGGATACGCTTATCACAATGCCTTTCTGGTCTGTGCTGAAGCAGGGCATTCTGGCAGCCAAGTGGCTTGACCTTTATTAGTGAGCCTGGTTACCCCCTCTCGGAACCACAGACTTAGAAATCGCCAGCTCATATACAGTGCATAAAATATATTTATATATATACCCTTATACACCATTTTAATAAAAAATATCACAAAATTCTTCTAAGTCCCTCGGGAAGAGTGAAAGACGCGCACGTTCATTTTCAGAGCTCCTAGACCTTCCTATAAGAAGTTAGCCAAAAAGTAGCTTCGAAAAACGCTTAGGGTAAGTTTCAGAGTTGCTTCTGATGTACCAAAGCTGGACTTAGACATAATTTCACTCTCACAACATTATGGCTGGTTGGAGACAGTCCGAACCACAAGTACCGGGTCCATGGTTCTGGGCGTATACTGGGGGGACGGGGACGACTCCCATTAACCCCTGACTATACCGGGGATACGCTTATCACAATGCCTTTCTGGTCTGTGCTGAAGCAGGGCATTCTGGCAGCCAAGTGGCTTGACCTTTATTAGTGAGCCTGATTACCCCCTCTCGGAACCACAGACTTAGAAATCGCCAGCTCATATACAGTGCATAAAATATATTTATATATATACCCTTATACACCATTTTAATAAAAAAATATCACAAAATTCTTCTAAGTCCCTCGGGAAGAGTGAAAGACGCGCACGTTCATTTTCAGAGCTCCTAGACCTTCCTATAAGAAGTTAGCCAAAAAGTATCTTCGAAAAACGCTTAGGGTAAGTTTCAGAGTTGCTTCTAATGTACCAAAGCTGGACTTAGACATAATTTCACTCTCACAACATTATGGCTGGTTGGAGACAGTCCGAACCACAAGTACCGGGTCCATGGTTCTGGGTGTATACTGGGGGGACGGGGACGACTCCCATTAACCCCTGACTATACCGGGGATACGCTTATCACAATGCCTTTCTGGTCTGTGCTGAAGCAGGGCATTCTGGCAGCCAAGTGGCTTGACCTTTATTAGTGAGCCTGATTACCCCCTCTCGGAACCACAGACTTAGAAATCGCCAGCTCATATACAGTGCATAAAATATATTTATATATATACCCTTATACACCATTTTAATAAAAAAATATCACAAAATTCTTCTAAGTCCCTCGGGAAGAGTGAAAGACGCGCACGTTCATTTTCAGAGCTCCTAGACCTTCCTATAAGAAGTTAGCCAAAAAGTAGCTTCGAAAAACGCTTAGGGTAAGTTTCAGAGTTGCTTCTAATGTACCAAAGCTGGACTTAGACATAATTTCACTCTCACAACATTATGGCTGGTTGGAGACAGTCCGAACCACAAGTACCGGGTCCATGGTTCTGGGTGTATACTGGGGGGACGGGGACGACTCCCATTAACCCCTGACT
Source organism: Ascaphus truei (assembly GCF_040206685.1). NCBI lineage: Eukaryota > Metazoa > Chordata > Amphibia > Anura > Ascaphidae > Ascaphus > Ascaphus truei. The sequence goes on from NW_027455248.1 coordinate 94,902, forward strand.
ATACCGGGGATACGCTTATCACAATGCCTTTCTGGTCTGTGCTGAAGCAGGGCATTCTGGCAGCCAAGTGGCTTGACCTTTATTAGTGAGCCTGGTTACCCCCTCTCGGAACCACAGACTTAGAAATCGCCAGCTCATATACAGTGCATAAAATATATTTATATATATACCCTTATACACCATTTTAATAAAAAATATCACAAAATTCTTCTAAGTCCCTCGGGAAGAGTGAAAGACGCGCACGTTCATTTTCAGAGCTCCTAGACCTTCCTATAAGAAGTTAGCCAAAAAGTAGCTTCGAAAAACGCTTAGGGTAAGTTTCAGAGTTGCTTCTAATGTACCAAAGCTGGACTTAGACATAATTTCACTCTCACAACATTATGGCTGGTTGGAGACAGTCCGAACCACAAGTACCGGGTCCATGGTTCTGGGCGTATACTGGGGGGACGGGGACGACTCCCATTAACCCCTGACTATACCGGGGATACGCTTATCACAATGCCTTTCTGGTCTGTGCTGAAGCAGGGCATTCTGGCAGCCAAGTGGCTTGACCTTTATTAGTGAGCCTGATTACCCCCTCTCGGAACCACAGACTTAGAAATCGCCAGCTCATATACAGTGCATAAAATATATTTATATATATACCCTTATACACCATTTTAATTAAAAAATATCACAAAATTCTTCTAAGTCCCTCGGGAAGAGTGAAAGACGCGCACGTTCATTTTCAGAGCTCCTAGACCTTCCTATAAGAAGTTAGCCAAAAAGTAGCTTCGAAAAACGCTTAGGGTAAGTTTCAGAGTTGCTTCTAATGTACCAAAGCTGGACTTAGACATAATTTCACTCTCACAACATTATGGCTGGTTGGAGACAGTCCGAACCACAAGTACCGGGTCCATGGTTCTGGGTGTATACTGGGGGGACGGGGACGACTCCCATTAACCCCTGACTATACCGGGGATACGCTTATCACAATGCCTTTCTGGTCTGTGCTGAAGCAGGGCATTCTGGCAGCCAAGTGGCTTGACCTTTATTAGTGAGCCTGGTTACCCCCTCTCGGAACCACAGACTTAGAAATCGCCAGCTCATATACAGTGCATAAAATATATTTATATATATACCCTTATACACCATTTTAATAAAAAATATCACAAAATTCTTCTAAGTCCCTCGGGAAGAGTGAAAGACGCGCACGTTCATTTTCAGAGCTCCTAGACCTTCCTATAAGAAGTTAGCCAAAAAGTAGCTTCGAAAAACGCTTAAGGTAAGTTTCAGAGTTGCTTCTAATGTACCAAAGCTGGACTTAGACATAATTTCACTCTCACAACATTATGGCTGGTTGGAGACAGTCCGAACCACAAGTACCGGGTCCATGGTTCTGGGTGTATACTGGGGGGACGGGGACGACTCCCATTAACCCCTGACTATACCGGGGATACGCTTATCACAATGCCTTTCTGGTCTGTGCTGAAGCAGGGCATTCTGGCAGCCAAGTGGCTTGACCTTTATTAGTGAGCCTGGTTACCCCCTCTCGGAACCACAGACTTAGAAATCGCCAGCTCATATACAGTGCATAAAATATATTTATATATATATACCCTTATACACCATTTTAATAAAAAAATATCACAAAATTCTTCTAAGTCCCTCGGGAAGAGTGAAAGACGCGCACGTTCATTTTCAGAGCTCCTAGACCTTCCTATAAGAAGTTTGCCAAAAAGTAGCTTCGAAAAACGCTTAGGGTAAGTTTCAGAGTTGCTTCTAATGTACCAAAGCTGGACTTAGACATAATTTCACTCTCACAACATTATGGCTGGTTGGAGACAGTCCGAACCACAAGTACCGGGTCCATGGTTCTGGGCGTATACTGGGGGGGACGGGGACGACTCCCATTAACCCCTGACTATACCGGGGATACGCTTATCACAATGACTTTCTGGTCTGTGCTGAAGCAGGGCATTCTGGCAGCCAAGTGGCTTGACCTTTATTAGTGAGCCTGGTTACCCCCTCTCGGAACCACAGACTTAGAAATCGCCAGCTCATATACAGTGCATAAAATATATTTATATATATATACCCTTATACACCATTTTAATAAAAAAATATCACAAAATTCTTCTAAGTCCCTCGGGAAGAGTGAAAGACGCGCACGTTCATTTTCAGAGCTCCTAGATCTTCCTATAAGAAGTTAGCCAAAAAGTAGCTTCGAAAAACGCTTAGGGTAAGTTTCAGAGTTGCTTCTAATGTACCAAAGCTGGACTTAGACATAATTTCACTCTCACAACATTATGGCTGGTTGGAGACAGTCCGAACCACAAGTACCGGGTCCATGGTTCTGGGCGTATACTGGGGGGACGGGGACGACTCCCATTAACCCCTCACTATACCGGGGATACGCTTATCACAATGCCTTTCTGGTCTGTGCTGAAGCAGGGCATTCTGGCAGCCAAGTGGCTTGACCTTTATTAGTGAGCCTGGTTACCCCCTCTCGGAACCACAGACTTAGAAATCGCCAGCTCATATACAGTGCATAAAATATATTTATATATATACCCTTATACACCATTTTAATAAAAAATATCACAAAATTCTTCTAAGTCCCTCGGGAAGAGTGAAAGACGCGCACGTTCATTTTCAGAGCTCCTAGACCTTCCTATAAGAAGTTAGCCAAAAAGTAGCTTCGAAAAACGCTTAGGGTAAGTTTCAGAGTTGCTTCTAATGTACCAAAGCTGGACTTAGACATAATTTCACTCTCACAACATTATGGCTGGTTGGAGACAGTCCGAACCACAAGTACCGGGTCCATGGTTCTGGGCGTATACTGGGGGGACGGGGACGACTCCCATTAACCCCTGACTATACCGGGGATACGCTTATCACAATGCCTTTCTGGTCTGTGCTGAAGCAGGGCATTCTGGCAGCCAAGTGGCTTGACCTTTATTAGTGAGCCTGGTTACCCCCTCTCGGAACCACAGACTTAGAAATCGCCAGCTCATATACAGTGCATAAAATATATTTATATATATACCCTTATACACCATTTTAATAAAAAATATCACAAAATTCTTCTAAGTCCCTCGGGAAGAGTGAAAGACGCGCACGTTCATTTTCAGAGCTCCTAGACCTTCCTATAAGAAGTTAGCCAAAAAGTAGCTTCGAAAAACGCTTAGGGAAAGTTTCATGGTTGCTTCTAATGTACCAAAGCTGGACTTAGACATAATTTCACTCTCACAACATTATGGCTGGTTGGAGACAGTCCGAACCACAAGTACCGGGTCCATGGTTCTGGGCGTATACTGGGGGGACGGGGACGACTCCCATTAACCCCTGACTATACCGGGGATACGCTTATCACAATGCCTTTCTGGTCTGTGCTGAAGCAGGGCATTCTGGCAGCCAAGTGGCTTGACCTTTATTAGTGAGCCTGATTACCCCCTCTCGGAACCACAGACTTAGAAATCGCCAGCTCATATACAGTGCATAAAATATATTTATATATATACCCTTATACACCATTTTAATAAAAAATATCACAAAATTCTTCTAAGTCCCTCGGGAAGAGTGAAAGACGCGCACGTTCATTTTCAGAGCTCCTAGACCTTCCTATAAGAAGTTAGCCAAAAAGTAGCTTCGAAAAACGCTTAGGGTAAGTTTCAGAGTTGCTTCTAATGTACCAAAGCTGGACTTAGACATAATTTCACTCTCACAACATTATGGCTGGTTGGAGACAGTCCGAACCACAAGTACCGGGTCCATGGTTCTGGGTGTATACTGGGGGGACGGGGACGACTCCCATTAACCCCTGACTATAAGGGGATACGCTTATCACAATGCCTTTCTGGTCTGTGCTGAAGCAGGGCATTCTGGCAGCCAAGTGGCTTGACCTTTATTAGTGAGCCTGGTTACCCCCTCTCGGAACCACAGACTTAGAAATCGCCAGCTCATATACAGTGCATAAAATATATTTATATATATACCCTTATACACCATTTTAATAAAAAATATCACAAAATTCTTCTAAGTCCCTCGGGAAGAGTGAAAGACGCGCACGTTCATTTTCAGAGCTCCTAGACCTTCCTATAAGAAGTTAGCCAAAAAGTAGCTTCGAAAAACGCTTAAGGTAAGTTTCAGAGTTGCTTCTAATGTACCAAAGCTGGACTTAGACATAATTTCACTCTCACAACATTATGGCTGGTTGGAGACAGTCCGAACCACAAGTACCGGGTCCATGGTTCTGGGTGTATACTGGGGGGACGGGGACGACTCCCATTAACCCCTGACTATACCGGGGATACGCTTATCACAATGCCTTTCTGGTCTGTGCTGAAGCAGGGCATTCTGGCAGCCAAGTGGCTTGACCTTTATTAGTGAGCCTGGTTACCCCCTCTCGGAACCACAGACTTAGAAATCGCCAGCTCATATACAGTGCATAAAATATATTTATATATATACCCTTATACACCATTTTAATAAAAAATATCACAAAATTCTTCTAAGTCCCTCGGGAAGAGTGAAAGACGCGCACGTTCATTTTCAGAGCTCCTAGACCTTCCTATAAGAAGTTAGCCAAAAAGTAGCTTCGAAAAACGCTTAGGGTAAGTTTCAGAGTTGCTTCTAATGTACCAAAGCTGGACTTAGACATAATTTCACTCTCACAACATTATGGCTGGTTGGAGACAGTCCGAACCACAAGTACCGGGTCCATGGTTCTGGGCGTATACTGGGGGGACGGGGACGACTCCCATTAACCCCTGACTATACCGGGGATACGCTTATCACAATGCCTTTCTGGTCTGTGCTGAAGCAGGGCATTCTGGCAGCCAAGTGGCTTGACCTTTATTAGTGAGCCTGATTACCCCCTCTCGGAACCACAGACTTAGAAATCGCCAGCTCATATACAGTGCATAAAATATATTTATATATATACCCTTATACACCATTTTAATAAAAAATATCACAAAATTCTTCTAAGTCCCTCGGGAAGAGTGAAAGACGCGCACGTTCATTTTCAGAGCTCCTAGACCTTCCTATAAGAAGTTAGCCAAAAAGTAGCTTCGAAAAACGCTTAAGGTAAGTTTCAGAGTTGCTTCTAATGTACCAAAGCTGGACTTAGACATAATTTCACTCTCACAACATTATGGCTGGTTGGAGACAGTCCGAACCACAAGTACCGGGTCCATGGTTCTGGGTGTATACTGGGGGGACGGGGACGACTCCCATTAACCCCTGACTATACCGGGGATACGCTTATCACAATGCCTTTCTGGTCTGTGCTGAAGCAGGGCATTCTGGCAGCCAAGTGGCTTGACCTTTATTAGTGAGCCTGGTTACCCCCTCTCGGAACCACAGACTTAGAAATCGCCAGCTCATATACAGTGCATAAAATATATTTATATATATACCCTTATACACCATTTTAATAAAAAATATCACAAAATTCTTCTAAGTCCCTCGGGAAGAGTGAAAGACGCGCACGTTCATTTTCAGAGCTCCTAGACCTTCCTATAAGAAGTTAGCCAAAAAGTAGCTTCGAAAAACGCTTAAGGTAAGTTTCAGAGTTGCTTCTAATGTACCAAATCTGGACTTAGACATAATTTCACTCTCACAACATTATGGCTGGTTGGAGACAGTCCGAACCACAAGTACCGGGTCCATGGTTCTGGGTGTATACTGGGGGGACGGGGACGACTCCCATTAACCCCTGACTATACCGGGGATACGCTTATCACAATGCCTTTCTGGTCTGTGCTGAAGCAGGGCATTCTGGCAGCCAAGTGGCTTGACCTTTATTAGTGAGCCTGGTTACCCCTCTCGGAACCACAGACTTAGAAATCGCCAGCTCATATACAGTGCATAAAATATATTTATATATATACCCTTATACACCATTTTAATAAAAAATATCACAAAATTCTTCTAAGTCCCTCGGGAAGAGTGAAAGACGCGCACGTTCATTTTCAGAGCTCCTAGACCTTCCTATAAGAAGTTAGCCAAAAAGTAGCTTCGAAAAACGCTTAGGGTAAGTTTCAGAGTTGCTTCTAATGTACCAAAGCTGGACTTAGACATAATTTCACTCTCACAACATTATGGCTGGTTGGAGACAGTCCGAACCACAAGTACCGGGTCCATGGTTCTGGGCGTATACTGGGGGGACGGGGACGACTCCCATTAACCCCTGACTATACCGGGGATACGCTTATCACAATGCCTTTCTGGTCTGTGCTGAAGCAGGGCATTCTGGCAGCCAAGTGGCTTGACCTTTATTAGTGAGCCTGATTACCCCCTCTCGGAACAACAGACTTAGAAATCGCCAGCTCATATACAGTGCATAAAATATATTTATATATATACCCTTATACACCATTTTAATAAAAAATATCACAAAATTCTTCTAAGTCCCTCGGGAAGAGTGAAAGACGCGCACGTTCATTTTCAGAGCTCCTAGACCTTCCTATAAGAAGTTAGCCAAAAAGTAGCTTCGAAAAATGCTTAGGGTAAGTTTCAGAGTTGCTTCTAATGTACCAAAGCTGGACTTAGACATAATTTCACTCTCACAACATTATAGCTGGTTGGAGACAGTCCGAACCACAAGTACCGGGTCCATGGTTCTGGGTGTATACTGGGGGGACGGGGACGACTCCCATTAACCCCTGACTATACCGGGGATACGCTTATCACAATGCCTTTCTGGTCTGTACTGAAGCAGGGCATTCTGGCAGCCAAGTGGCTTGACCTTTATTAGTGAGCCTGGTTACCCCCTCTCGGAACCACAGACTTAGAAATCGCCAGCTCATATACAGTGCATAAAATATATTTATATATATACCCTTATACACCATTTTAATAAAAAATATCACAAAATTCTTCTAAGTCCCTCGGGAAGAGTGAAAGACGCGCACGTTCATTTTCAGAGCTCCTAGACCTTCCTATAAGATGTTAGCCAAAAAGTAGCTTCGAAAAACGCTTAGGGTAAGTTTCAGAGTTGCTTCTAATGTACCAAAGCTGGACTTAGACATAATTTCACTCTCACAACATTATGGCTGGTTGGAGACAGTCCGAACCACAAGTACCGGGTCCATGGTTCTGGGCGTATACTGGGGGGACGGGGACGACTCCCATTAACCCCTGACTATACCGGGGATACGCTTATCACAATGCCTTTCTGGTCTGTGCTGAAGCAGGGCATTCTGGCAGCCAAGTGGCTTGACCTTTATTAGTGAGCCTGATTACCCCCTCTCGGAAACACAGACTTAGAAATCGCCAGCTCATATGCAGTGCATAAAATATATTTATACTGTATATATACCCTTATACACCATTTTAATAAAAAATATCACAAAATTCTTCTAAGTCCCTCGGGAAGAGTGAAAGACGCGCACGTTCATTTTAAGAGCTCCTAGACCTTCCTATAAGAAGTTAGCCAAAAAGTAGCTTCGAAAAACGCTTAGGTTAAGTTTCAGAGTTGCTTCTAATGTACCAAAGCTGGACTTAGACATAATTTCACTCTCACAACATTATGGCTGGTTGGAGACAGTCCGAACCACAAGTACCGGGTCCATGGTTCTGGGTGTATACTGGGGGGACGGGGACGACTCCCATTAACCCCTGACTATACCGGGGATACGCTTATCACAATGCCTTTCTGGTCTGTGCTGAAGCAGGGCATTCTGGCAGCCAAGTGGCTTGACCTTTATTAGTGAGCCTGGTTACCCCCTCTCGGAACCACAGACTTAGAAATCGCCAGCTCATATACAGTGCATAAAATATATTTATATATATACCCTTATACACCATTTTAATAAAAAATATCACAAAATTCTTCTAAGTCCCTCGGGAAGAGTGAAAGACGCGCACGTTCATTTTGAGAGCTCCTAGACCTTCCTATAAGAAGTTAGCCAAAAAGTAGCTTCGAAAAACGCTTAGGTTAAGTTTCAGAGTTGCTTCTAATGTACCAAAGCTGGACTTAGACATAATTTCACTCTCACAACATTATGGCTGGTTGGAGACAGTCCGAACCACAAGTACCGGGTTCATGGTTCTGGGCGTATACTGGGGGGACGGGGACGACTCCCATTAACCCCTGACTATACCGGGGATACGCTTATCACAATGCCTTTCTGGTCTGTGCTGAAGCAGGGCATTCTGGCAGCCAAGTGGCTTGACCTTTATTAGTGAGCCTGGTTACCCCCTCTCGGAACCACAGACTTAGAAATCGCCAGCTCATATACAGTGCATAAAATATATTTATATATATACCCTTATACACCATTTTAATAAAAAATATCACAAAATTCTTCTAAGTCCCTCGGAAAGAGTGAAAGACGCGCACGTTCATTTTCAGAGCTCCTAGACCTTCCTATAAGAAGTTTGCCAAAAAGTAGCTTCGAAAAACGCTTAGGTTAAGTTTCAGAGTTGCTTCTAATGTACCAAAGCTGGACTTAGACATAATTTCACTCTCACAACATTATGGCTGGTTGGAGACAGTCCGAACCACAAGTACCGGGTTCATGGTTCTGGGCGTATACTGGGGGGACGGGGACGACTCCCATTAACCCCTGACTATACCGGGGATACGCTTATCACAATGCCTTTCTGGTCTGTGCTGAAGCAGGGCATTCTGGCAGCCAAGTGGCTTGACCTTTATTAGTGAGCCTGGTTACCCCCTCTCGGAACCACAGACTTAGAAATCGCCAGCTCATATACAGTGCATAAAATATATTTATATATATACCCTTATACACCATTTTAATAAAAAATATCACAAAATTCTTCTAAGTCCCTCGGAAAGAGTGAAAGACGCGCACGTTCATTTTCAGAGCTCCTAGACCTTCCTATAAGAAGTTTGCCAAAAAGTATCTTCGAAAAACGCTTAGGGTAAGTTTCAGAGTTGCTTCTAATGTACCAAAGCTGGACTTAGACATAATTTCACTCTCACAACATTATGGCTGGTTGGAGACAGTCCGAACCACAAGTACCGGGTTCATGGTTCTGGGCGTATACTGGGGGGACGGGGACGACTCCCATTAACCCCTGACTATACCGGGGATACGCTTATCACAATGCCTTTCTGGTCTGTGCTGAAGCAGGGCATTCTGGCAGCCAAGTGGCTTGACCTTTATTAGTGAGCCTGGTTACCCCCTCTCGGAACCACAGACTTAGAAATCGCCAGCTCATATACAGTGCATAAAATATATTTATATATATATACCCTTATACACCATTTTAATAAAAAAATATCACAAAATTCTTCTAAGTCCCTCCGGAAGAGTGAAAGACGCGCACGTTCATTTTCACAGCTCCTATATCTTCCTATAAGAAGTTAGCCAAAAAGTAGCTTCGAAAAACGCTTAGGGTAAGTTTCAGAGTTGCTTCTAATGTACCAAAGCTGGACTTAGACATAATTTCACTCTCACAACATTATGGCTGGTTGGAGACAGTCCGAACCACAAGTACCGGGTCCATGGTTCTGGGCGTATACTGGGGGGACGGGGACGACTCCCATTAACCCCTGACTATACCGGGGATACGCTTATCACAATGCCTTTCTGGTCTGTGCTGAAGCAGGGCATTCTGGCAGCCAAGTGGCTTGACCTTTATTAGTGAGCCTGATTACCCCCTCTCGGAACCACAGACTTAGAAATCGCCAGCTCATATACAGTGCATAAAATATATTTATATATATACCCTTATACACCATTTTAATAAAAAATATCACAAAATTCTTCTAAGTCCCTCGGGAAGAGTGAAAGACGCGCACGTTCATTTTCAGAGCTCCTAGATCTTCCTATAAGAAGTTAGCCAAAAAGTAGCTTCGAAAAACGCTTAGGGTAAGTTTCAGAGTTGCTTCTAATGTACCAAAGCTGGACTTAGACATAATTTCACTCTCACAACATTATGGCTGGTTGGAGACAGTCCGAACCACAAGTACCGGGTCCATGGTTCTGGGCGTATACTGCGGGGACGGGGACGAATCCCATTAACCCCTGACTATACCGGGGATACGCTTATCACAATGCCTTTCTGGTCTGTGCTGAAGCAGGGCATTCTGGCAGCCAAGTGGCTTGACCTTTATTAGTGAGCCTGGTTACCCCCTCTCGGAACCACAGACTTAGAAATCGCCAGCTCATATACAGTGCATAAAATATATTTATATATATACCCTTATACACCATTTTAATAAAAAATATCACAAAATTCTTCTAAGTCCCTCGGGAAGAGTGAAAGACGCGCACGTTCATTTTCAGAGCTCCTAGACCTTCCTATAAGAAGTTAGCCAAAAAGTAGCTTCGAAAAACGCTTAGGGTAAGTTTCAGAGTTGCTTCTAATGTACCAAAGCTGGACTTAGACATAATTTCACTCTCACAACATTATGGCTGGTTGGAGACAGTCCGAACCACAAGTACCGGGTCCATGGTTCTGGGCGTATACTGGGGGGACGGGGACGACTCCCATTAACCCCTGACTATACCGGGGATACGCTTATCACAATGCCTTTCTGGTCTGTGCTGAAGCAGGGCATTCTGGCAGCCAAGTGGCTTGACCTTTATTAGTGAGCCTGATTACCCCCTCTCGGAACCACAGACTTAGAAATCGCCAGCTCATATACAGTGCATAAAATATATTTATATATATACCCTTATACACCATTTTAATAAAAAATATCACAACATTCTTCTAAGTCCCTCGGGAAGAGTGAAAGACGCGCACGTTCATTTTCAGAGCTCCTAGACCTTCCTATAAGAAGTTAGCCAAAAAGTAGCTTCGAAAAACGCTTAGGGTAAGTTTCAGAGTTGCTTCTAATGTACCAAAGCTGGACTTAGACATAATTTCACTCTCACAACATTATGGCTGGTTGGAGACAGTCCGAACCACAAGTACCGGGTCCATGGTTCTGGGTGTATACTGTGGGGACGGGGACGACTCCCATTAACCCCTGACTATACCGGGGATACGCTTATCACAATGCCTTTCTGGTCTGTGCTGAAGCAGGGCATTCTGGCAGCCAAGTGGCTTGACCTTTATTAGTGAGCCTGGTAACCCCCTCTCGGAACCACAGACTTAGAAATCGCCAGCTCATATACAGTGCATAAAATATATTTATATATATACCCTTATACACCATTTTAATAAAAAATATCACAAAATTCTTCTAAGTCCCTCGGGAAGAGTGAAAGACGCGCACGTTCATTTTCAGAGCTCCTAGACCTTCCTATAAGAAGTTAGCCAAAAAGTAGCTTCGAAAAACGCTTAAGGTAAGTTTCAGAGTTGCTTCTAATGTACCAAAGCTGGACTTAGACATAATTTCACTCTCACAACATTATGGCTGGTTGGAGACAGTCCGAACCACAAGTACCGGGTCCATGGTTCTGGGTGTATACTGGGGGGACGGGGACGACTCCCATTAACCCCTGACTATACCGGGGATACGCTTATCACAATGCCTTTCTGGTCTGTGCTGAAGCAGGGCATTCTGGCAGCCAAGTGGCTTGACCTTTATTAGTGAGCCTGGTTACCCCCTCTCGGAACCACAGACTTAGAAATCGCCAGCTCATATACAGTGCATAAAATATATTTATATATATACCCTTATACACCATTTTAATAAAAAATATCACAAAATTCTTCTAAGTCCCTCGGGAAGAGTGAAAGACGCGCACGTTCATTTTCACAGCTCCTATATCTTCCTATAAGAAGTTAGCCAAAAAGTAGCTTCGAAAAACGCTTAGGGTAAGTTTCAGAGTTGCTTCTAATGTACCAAAGCTGGACTTAGACATAATTTCACTCTCACAACATTATGGCTGGTTGGAGACAGTCCGAACCACAAGTACCGGGTCCATGGTTCTGGGCGTATACTGGGGGGACGGGGACGACTCCCATTAACCCCTGACTATACCGGGGATACGCTTATCACAATGCCTTTCTGGTCTGTGCTGAAGCAGGGCATTCTGGCAGCCAAGTGGCTTTACCTTTATTAGTGAGCCTGATTACCCCCTCTCGGAACCACAGACTTAGAAATCGCCAGCTCATATACAGTGCATAAAATATATTTATATATATACCCTTATACACCATTTTAATAAAAAATATCACAAAATTCTTCTAAGTCCCTCGGGAAGAGTGAAAGACGCGCACGTTCATTTTCAGAGCTCCTAGATCTTCCTATAAGAAGTTAGCCAAAAAGTAGCTTCGAAAAACGCTTAGGGTAAGTTTCAGAGTTGCTTCTAATGTACCAAAGCTGGACTTAGACATAATTTCACTCTCACAACATTATGGCTGGTTGGAGACAGTCCGAACCACAAGTACCGGGTCCATGGTTCTGGGCGTATACTGCGGGGACGGGGACGAATCCCATTAACCCCTGACTATACCGGGGATACGCTTATCACAATGCCTTTCTGGTCTGTGCTGAAGCAGGGCATTCTGGCAGCCAAGTGGCTTGACCTTTATTAGTGAGCCTGGTTACCCCCTCTCGGAACCACAGACTTAGAAATCGCCAGCTCATATACAGTGCATAAAATATATTTATATATATACCCTTATACACCATTTTAATAAAAAATATCACAAAATTCTTCTAAGTCCCTCGGGAAGAGTGAAAGACGCGCACGTTCATTTTCAGAGCTCCTACACCTTCCTATAAGAAGTTAGCCAAAAAGTAGCTTCGAAAAACGCTTAGGGTAAGTTTCAGAGTTGCTTCTAATGTACCAAAGCTGGACTTAGACATAATTTCACTCTCACAACATTATGGCTGGTTGGAGACAGTCCGAACCACAAGTACCGGGTCCATGGTTCTGGGTGTATACTGGGGGGACGGGGACGACTCCCATTAACCCCTGACTATACCGGGGATACGCTTATCACAATGCCTTTCTGGTCTGTGCTGAAGCAGGGCATTCTGGCAGCCAAGTGGCTTGACCTTTATTAGTGAGCCTGGTTACCCCCTCTCGGAACCACAGACTTAGAAATCGCCAGCTCATATACAGTGCATAAAATATATTTATATATATACCCTTATACACCATTTTAATAAAAAATATCACAAAATTCTTCTAAGTCCCTCGGGAAGAGTGAAAGACGCGCACGTTCATTTTCAGAGCTCCTAGACCTTCCTATAAGAAGTTAGCCAAAAAGTAGCTTCGAAAAACGCTTAAGGTAAGTTTCAGAGTTGCTTCTAATGTACCAAAGCTGGACTTAGACATAATTTCACTCTCACAACATTATGGCTGGTTGGAGACAGTCCGAACCACAAGTACCGGGTCCATGGTTCTGGGTGTATACTGGGGGGACGGGGACGACTCCCATTAACCCCTGACTATACCGGGGATACGCTTATCACAATGCCTTTCTGGTCTGTGCTGAAGCAGGGCATTCTGGCAGCCAAGTGGCTTGACCTTTATTAGTGAGCCTGGTTACCCCCTCTCGGAACCACAGACTTAGAAATCGCCAGCTCATATACAGTGCATAAAATATATTTATATATATACCCTTATACACCATTTTAATAAAAAATATCACAAAATTCTTCTAAGTCCCTCGGGAAGAGTGAAAGACGCGCACGTTCATTTTCAGAGCTCCTAGACCTTCCTATAAGAAGTTAGCCAAAAAGTAGCTTCGAAAAACGCTTAGGTTAAGTTTCAGAGTTGCTTCTAATGTACCAAAGCTGGACTTAGACATAATTTCACTCTCACAACATTATGGCTGGTTGGAGACAGTCCGAACCACAAGTACCGGGTCCATGGTTCTGGGCGTATACTGGGGGGGACGGGGACGACTCCCATTAACCCCTGACTATACCGGGGATACGCTTATCACAATGCCTTTCTGGTCTGTGCTGAAGCAGGGCATTCTGGCAGCCAAGTGGCTTGACCTTTATTAGTGAGCCTGGTTACCCCCCCTCGGAACCACAGACTTAGAAATCGCCAGCTCATATACAGTGCATAAAATATATTTATATATATATACCCTTATACACCATTTTAATAAAAAAATATCACAAAATTCTTCTAAGTCCCTCCGGAAGAGTGAAAGACGCGCACGTTCATTTTCACAGCTCCTAGATCTTCCTATAAGAAGTTAGCCAAAAAGTAGCTTCGAAAAACGCTTAGGGTAAGTTTCAGAGTTGCTTCTAATGTACCAAAGCTGGACTTAGACATAATTTCACTCTCACAACATTATGGCTGGTTGGAGACAGTCCGAACCACAAGTACCGGGTCCATGGTTCTGGGTGTATACTGGGGGGACGGGGACGACTCCCATTAACCCCTGACTATACCGGGGATACGCTTATCACAATGCCTTTCTGGTCTGTGCTGAAGCAGGGCATTCTGGCAGCCAAGTGGCTTGACCTTTATTAGTGAGCCTGGTTACCCCCTCTCGGAACCACAGACTTAGAAATCGCCAGCTCATATACAGTGCATAAAATATATTTATATATATACCCTTATACACCATTTTAATAAAAAATATCACAAAATTCTTCTAAGTCCCTCGGGAAGAGTGAAAGACGCGCACGTTCATTTTCAGAGCTCCTAGACCTTCCTATAAGAAGTTAGCCAAAAAGTAGCTTCGAAAAACGCTTAGGTTAAGTTTCAGAGTTGCTTCTAATGTACCAAAGCTGGACTTAGACATAATTTCACTCTCACAACATTATGGCTGGTTGGAGACAGTCCGAACCACAAGTACCGGGTCCATGGTTCTGGGCGTATACTGGGGGGGACGGGGACGACTCCCATTAACCCCTGACTATACCGGGGATACGCTTATCACAATGCCTTTCTGGTCTGTGCTGAAGCAGGGCATTCTGGCAGCCAAGTGGCTTGACCTTTATTAGTGAGCCTGGTTACCCCCCCTCGGAACCACAGACTTAGAAATCGCCAGCTCATATACAGTGCATAAAATATATTTATATATATATACCCTTATACACCATTTTAATAAAAAAATATCACAAAATTCTTCTAAGTCCCTCCGGAAGAGTGAAAGAAGCGCACGTTCATTTTCACAGCTCCTAGATCTTCCTATAAGAAGTTAGCCAAAAAGTAGCTTCGAAAAACGCTTAGGGTAAGTTTCAGAGTTGCTTCTAATGTACCAAAGCTGGACTTAGACATAATTTCACTCTCACAACATTATGGCTGGTTGGAGACAGTCCGAACCACAAGTACCGGGTCCATGGTTCTGGGCGTATACTGGGGGGACGGGGACGACTCCCATTAACCCCTGACTATACCGGGGATACGCTTATCACAATGTCTTTCTGGTCTGTGCTGAAGCAGGGCATTCTGGCAGCCAAGTGGCTTGACCTTTATTAGTGAGCCTGATTACCCCCTCTCGGAACCACAGACTTAGAAATCGCCAGCTCATATACAGTGCATAAAATATATTTATATATATACCCTTATACACCATTTTAATAAAAAATATCACAAAATTCTTCTAAGTCCCTCGGGAAGAGTGAAAGACGCGCACGTTCATTTTCAGAGCTCCTAGATCTTCCTATAAGAAGTTAGCCAAAAAGTAGCTTCGAAAAACGCTTAGGGTACGTTTCAGAGTTGCTTCTAATGTACCAAAGCTGGACTTAGACATAATTTCACTCTCACAACATTATGGCTGGTTGGAGACAGTCCGAACCACAAGTACCGGGTCCATGGTTCTGGGCGTATACTGGGGGGACGGGGACGAATCCCATTAACCCCTGACTATACCGGGGATTCGCTTATCACAATGCCTTTCTGGTCTGTGCTGAAGCAGGGCATTCTGGCAGCCAAGTGGCTTGACCTTTATTAGTGAGCCTGGTTACCCCCTCTCGGAACCACAGACTTAGAAATCGCCAGCTCATATACAGTGCATAAAATATATTTATATATATACCCTTATACACCATTTTAATAAAAAATATCACAAAATTCTTCTAAGTCCCTCGGGAAGAGTGAAAGACGCGCACGTTCATTTTTAGAGCTCCTAGACCTTCCTATAAGAAGTTAGCCAAAAAGTAGCTTCGAAAAACGCTTAGGTTAAGTTTCAGAGTTGCTTCTAATGTACCACAGCTGGACTTAGACATAATTTCACTCTCACAACATTATGGCTGGTTGGAGACAGTCCGAACCACAAGTACCGGGTCCATGGTTCTGGGCGTATACTGGGGGGACGGGGACGACTCCCATTAACCCCTGACTATACCGGGGATACGCTTATCACAATGCCTTTCTGGTCTGTGCTGAAGCAGAGCATTCTGGCAGCCAAGTGGCTTGACCTTTATTAGTGAGCCTGGTTACCCCCTCTCGGAACCACAGACTTAGAAATCGCCAGCTCATATACAGTGCATAAAATATATTTATATATATACCCTTATACACCATTTTAATAAAAAATATCACAAAATTCTTTTAAGTCCCTCGGGAAGAGTGAAAGACGCGCACGTTCATTTTTAGAGCTCCTAGACCTTCCTATAAGAAGTTAGCCAAAAAGTAGCTTCGAAAAACGCTTAGGTTAAGTTTCAGAGTTGCTTCTAATGTACCAAAGCTGGACTTAGACATAATTTCACTCTCACAACATTATGGCTGGTTGGAGACAGTCCGAACCACAAGTACCGGGTCCATGGTTCTGGGCGTATACTGGGGGGACGGGGACGACTCCCATTAACCCCTGACTATACCGGGGATACGCTTATCACAATGCCTTTCTGGTCTGTGCTGAAGCAGGGCATTCTGGCAGCCAAGTGGCTTGACCTTTATTAGTGAGCCTGGTTACCCCCTCTCGGAACCACAGACTTAGAAATCGCCAGCTCATATACAGTGCATAAAATATATTTATATATATACCCTTATACACCATTTTAATAAAAAATATCACAAAATTCTTCTAAGTCCCTCGGGAAGAGTGAAAGACGCGCACGTTCATTTTTAGAGCTCCTAGACCTTCCTATAAGAAGTTAGCCAAAAAGTAGCTTCGAAAAACGCTTAGGGTAAGTTTCAGAGTTGCTTCTAATGTACCAAAGCTGGACTTAGACATAATTTCACTCTCACAACATTATGGCTGGTTGGAGACAGTCCGAACCACAAGTACCGGGTCCATGGTTCTGGGCGTATACTGGGGGGACGGGGACGACTCCCATTAACCCCTGACTATACCGGGGATACGCTTATCACAATGCCTTTCTGGTCTGTGCTGAAGCAGGGCATTCTGGCAGCCAAGTGGCTTGACCTTTATTAGTGAGCCTGGTTACCCCCTCTCGGAACCACAGACTTAGAAATCGCCAGCTCATATACAGTGCATAAAATATATTTATATATATACCCTTATACACCATTTTAATAAAAAATATCACAACATTCTTCTAAGTCCCTCGGGAAGAGTGAAAGACGCGCACGTTCATTTTCAGAGCTCCTACACCTTCCTATAAGAAGTTAGCCAAAAAGTAGCTTCGAAAAACGCTTAGGGTAAGTTTCAGAGTTGCTTCTAATGTACCAAAGCTGGACTTAGACATAATTTCACTCTCACAACATTATGGCTGGTTGGAGACAGTCCGAACCACAAGTACCGGGTCCATGGTTCTGGGTGTATACTGGGGGGACGGGGACGACTCCCATTAACCCCTGACTATACCGGGGATACGCTTATCACAATGCCTTTCTGGTCTGTGCTGAAGCAGGGCATTCTGGCAGCCAAGTGGCTTGACCTTTATTAGTGAGCCTGGTTACCCCCTCTCGGAACCACAGACTTAGAAATCGCCAGCTCATATACAGTGCATAAAATATATTTATATATATACCCTTATACACCATTTTAATAAAAAATATCACAAAATTCTTCTAAGTCCCTCGGGAAGAGTGAAAGACGCGCACGTTCATTTTCAGAGCTCCTAGACCTTCCTATAAGAAGTTAGCCAAAAAGTAGCTTCGAAAAACGCTTAAGGTAAGTTTCAGAGTTGCTTCTAATGTACCAAAGCTGGACTTAGACATAATTTCACTCTCACAACATTATGGCTGGTTGGAGACAGTCCGAACCACAAGTACCGGGTCCATGGTTCTGGGTGTATACTGGGGGGACGGGGACGACTCCCATTAACCCCTGACTATACCGGGGATACGCTTATCACAATGCCTTTCTGGTCTGTGCTGAAGCAGGGCATTCTGGCAGCCAAGTGGCTTGACCTTTATTAGTGAGCCTGGTTACCCCCTCTCGGAACCACAGACTTAGAAATCGCCAGCTCATATACAGTGCATAAAATATATTTATATATATACCCTTATACACCATTTTAATAAAAAATATCACAAAATTCTTCTAAGTCCCTCGGGAAGAGTGAAAGACGCGCACGTTCATTTTCAGAGCTCCTAGACCTTCCTATAAGAAGTTAGCCAAAAAGTAGCTTCGAAAAACGCTTAGGTTAAGTTTCAGAGTTGCTTCTAATGTACCAAAGCTGGACTTAGACATAATTTCACTCTCACAACATTATGGCTGGTTGGAGACAGTCCGAACCACAAGTACCGGGTCCATGGTTCTGGGCGTATACTGGGGGGGACGGGGACGACTCCCATTAACCCCTGACTATACCGGGGATACGCTTATCACAATGCCTTTCTGGTCTGTGCTGAAGCAGGGCATTCTGGCAGCCAAGTGGCTTGACCTTTATTAGTGAGCCTGGTTACCCCCTCTCGGAACCACAGACTTAGAAATCGCCAGCTCATATACAGTGCATAAAATATATTTATATATATATACCCTTATACACCATTTTAATAAAAAAATATCACAAAATTCTTCTAAGTCCCTCCGGAAAAGTGAAAGACGCGCACGTTCATTTTCACAGCTCCTAGATCTTCCTATAAGAAGTTAGCCAAAAAGTAGCTTCGAAAAACGCTTAGGGTAAGTTTCAGAGTTGCTTCTAATGTACCAAAGCTGGACTTAGACATAATTTCACTCTCACAACATTATGGCTGGTTGGAGACAGTCCGAACCACAAGTACCGGGTCCATGGTTCTGGGCGTATACTGGGGGGACGGGGACGACTCCCATTAACCCCTGACTATACCGGGGATACGCTTATCACAATGCCTTTCTGGTCTGTGCTGAAGCAGGGCATTCTGGCAGCCAAGTGGCTTGACCTTTATTAGTGAGCCTGGTTACCCCCCCTCGGAACCACAGACTTAGAAATCGCAAGCTCATATACAGTGCATAAAATATATTTATATATATATACCCTTATACACCATTTTAATAAAAAAATATCACAAAATTCTTCTAAGTCCCTCCGGAAGAGTGAAAGACGCGCACGTTCATTTTCACAGCTCCTAGATCTTCCTATAAGAAGTTAGCCAAAAAGTAGCTTCGAAAAACGCTTAGGGTAAGTTTCAGAGTTGCTTCTAATGTACCAAAGCTGGACTTAGACATAATTTCACTCTCACAACATTATGGCTGGTTGGAGACAGTCCGAACCACAAGTACCGGGTCCATGGTTCTGGGTGTATACTGGGGGGACGGGGACGACTCCCATTAACCCCTGACTATACCGGGGATACGCTTATCACAATGCCTTTCTGGTCTGTGCTGAAGCAGGGCATTCTGGCAGCCAAGTGGCTTGACCTTTATTAGTGAGCCTGGTTACCCCCTCTCGGAACCACAGACTTAGAAATCGCCAGCTCATATACAGTGCATAAAATATATTTATATATATACCCTTATACACCATTTTAATAAAAAATATCACAAAATTCTTCTAAGTCCCTCGGGAAGAGTGAAAGACGCGCACGTTCATTTTCAGAGCTCCTAGACCTTCCTATAAGAAGTTAGCCAAAAAGTAGCTTCGAAAAACGCTTAGGTTAAGTTTCAGAGTTGCTTCTAATGTACCAAAGCTGGACTTAGACATAATTTCACTCTCACAACATTATGGCTGGTTGGAGACAGTCCGAACCACAAGTACCGGGTCCATGGTTCTGGGCGTATACTGGGGGGGACGGGGACGACTCCCATTAACCCCTGACTATACCGGGGATACGCTTATCACAATGCCTTTCTGGTCTGTGCTGAAGCAGGGCATTCTGGCAGCCAAGTGGCTTGACCTTTATTAGTGAGCCTGGTTACCCCCCCTCGGAACCACAGACTTAGAAATCGCCAGCTCATATACAGTGCATAAAATATATTTATATATATATACCCTTATACACCATTTTAATAAAAAAATATCACAAAATTCTTCTAAGTCCCTCCGGAAGAGTGAAAGACGCGCACGTTCATTTTCACAGCTCCTAGATCTTCCTATAAGAAGTTAGCCAAAAAGTAGCTTCGAAAAACGCTTAGGGTAAGTTTCAGAGTTGCTTCTAATGTACCAAAGCTGGACTTAGACATAATTTCACTCTCACAACATTATGGCTGGTTGGAGACAGTCCGAACCACAAGTACCGGGTCCATGGTTCTGGGCGTATACTGGGGGGACGGGGACGACTCCCATTAACCCCTGACTATACCGGGGATACGCTTATCACAATGTCTTTCTGGTCTGTGCTGAAGCAGGGCATTCTGGCAGCCAAGTGGCTTGACCTTTATTAGTGAGCCTGATTACCCCCTCTCGGAACCACAGACTTAGAAATCGCCAGCTCATATACAGTGCATAAAATATATTTATATATATACCCTTATACACCATTTTAATAAAAAATATCACAAAATTCTTCTAAGTCCCTCGGGAAGAGTGAAAGACGCGCACGTTCATTTTCAGAGCTCCTAGATCTTCCTATAAGAAGTTAGCCAAAAAGTAGCTTCGAAAAACGCTTAGGGTACGTTTCAGAGTTGCTTCTAATGTACCAAAGCTGGACTTAGACATAATTTCACTCTCACAACATTATGGCTGGTTGGAGACAGTCCGAACCACAAGTACCGGGTCCATGGTTCTGGGCGTATACTGGGGGGACGGGGACGAATCCCATTAACCCCTGACTATACCGGGGATTCGCTTATCACAATGCCTTTCTGGTCTGTGCTGAAGCAGGGCATTCTGGCAGCCAAGTGGCTTGACCTTTATTAGTGAGCCTGGTTACCCCCTCTCGGAACCACAGACTTAGAAATCGCCAGCTCATATACAGTGCATAAAATATATTTATATATATACCCTTATACACCATTTTAATAAAAAATATCACAAAATTCTTCTAAGTCCCTCGGGAAGAGTGAAAGACGCGCACGTTCATTTTCAGAGCTCCTAGACCTTCCTATAAGAAGTTAGCCAAAAAGTAGCTTCGAAAAACGCTTAGGGTAAGTTTCAGAGTTGCTTCTAATGTACCAAAGCTGGACTTAGACATAATTTCACTCTCACAACATTATGGCTGGTTGGAGACAGTCCGAACCACAAGTACCGGGTCCATGGTTCTGGGCGTATACTGGGGGGACGGGGACGACTCCCATTAACCCCTGACTATACCGGGGATACGCTTATCACAATGCCTTTCTGGTCTGTGCTGAAGCAGGGCATTCTGGCAGCCAAGTGGCTTGACCTTTATTAGTGAGCCTGGTTACCCCCTCTCGGAACCACAGACTTAGAAATCGCCAGCTCATATACAGTGCATAAAATATATTTATATATATACCCTTATACACCATTTTAATAAAAAATATCACAAAATTCTTCTAAGTCCCGCGGGAAAATTGAAAGACGCGCACGTTCATTTTCAGAGCTCCTACACCTTCCTATAAGAAGTTAGCCAAAAAGTAGCTTCGAAAAACGCTTAGGGTAAGTTTCAGAGTTGCTTCTAATGTACCAAAGCTGGACTTAGACATAATTTCACTCTCACAACATTATGGCTGGTTGGAGACAGTCCGAACCACAAGTACCGGGTCCATGGTTCTGGGTGTATACTGGGGGGACGGGGACGACTCCCATTAACCCCTGACTATACCGGGGATACGCTTATCACAATGCCTTTCTGGTCTGTGCTGAAGCAGGGCATTCTGGCAGCCAAGTGGCTTGACCTTTATTAGTGAGCCTGGTTACCCCCTCTCGGAACCACAGACTTAGAAATCGCCAGCTCATATACAGTGCATAAAATATATTTATATATATACCCTTATACACCATTTTAATAAAAAATATCACAAAATTCTTCTAAGTCCCTCGGGAAGAGTGAAAGACGCGCACGTTCATTTTCAGAGCTCCTAGACCTTCCTATAAGAAGTTAGCCAAAAAGTAGCTTCGAAAAACGCTTAAGGTAAGTTTCAGAGTTGCTTCTAATGTACCAAAGCTGGACTTAGACATAATTTCACTCTCACAACATTATGGCTGGTTGGAGACAGTCCGAACCACAAGTACCGGGTCCATGGTTCTGGGTGTATACTGGGGGGACGGGGACGACTCCCATTAACCCCTGACTATACCGGGGATACGCTTATCACAATGCCTTTCTGGTCTGTGCTGAAGCAGGGCATTCTGGCAGCCAAG
Source organism: Ascaphus truei (assembly GCF_040206685.1). Lineage (NCBI taxonomy): Eukaryota > Metazoa > Chordata > Amphibia > Anura > Ascaphidae > Ascaphus > Ascaphus truei. Next base: position 117,328 of record NW_027455248.1, read on the forward strand.
TGGCTTGACCTTTATTAGTGAGCCTGGTTACCCCCTCTCGGAACCACAGACTTAGAAATCGCCAGCTCATATACAGTGCATAAAATATATTTATATATATACCCTTATACACCATTTTAATAAAAAATATCACAAAATTCTTCTAAGTCCCTCGGGAAGAGTGAAAGACGCGCACGTTCATTTTCAGAGCTCCTAGACCTTCCTATAAGAAGTTAGCCAAAAAGTAGCTTCGAAAAACGCTTAGGTTAAGTTTCAGAGTTGCTTCTAATGTACCAAAGCTGGACTTAGACATAATTTCACTCTCACAACATTATGGCTGGTTGGAGACAGTCCGAACCACAAGTACCGGGTCCATGGTTCTGGGCGTATACTGGGGGGGACGGGGACGACTCCCATTAACCCCTGACTATACCGGGGATACGCTTATCACAATGCCTTTCTGGTCTGTGCTGAAGCAGGGCATTCTGGCAGCCAAGTGGCTTGACCTTTATTAGTGAGCCTGGTTACCCCCTCTCGGAACCACAGACTTAGAAATCGCCAGCTCATATACAGTGCATAAAATATATTTATATATATATACCCTTATACACCATTTTAATAAAAAAATATCACAAAATTCTTCTAAGTCCCTCCGGAAAAGTGAAAGACGCGCACGTTCATTTTCACAGCTCCTAGATCTTCCTATAAGAAGTTAGCCAAAAAGTAGCTTCGAAAAACGCTTAGGGTAAGTTTCAGAGTTGCTTCTAATGTACCAAAGCTGGACTTAGACATAATTTCACTCTCACAACATTATGGCTGGTTGGAGACAGTCCGAACCACAAGTACCGGGTCCATGGTTCTGGGCGTATACTGGGGGGACGGGGACGACTCCCATTAACCCCTGACTATACCGGGGATACGCTTATCACAATGCCTTTCTGGTCTGTGCTGAAGCAGGGCATTCTGGCAGCCAAGTGGCTTGACCTTTATTAGTGAGCCTGGTTACCCCCTCTCGGAACCACAGACTTAGAAATCGCCAGCTCATATACAGTGCATAAAATATATTTATATATATACCCTTATACACCATTTTAATAAAAAATATCACAAAATTCTTCTAAGTCCCTCGGGAAGAGTGAAAGACGCGCACGTTCATTTTCAGAGCTCCTAGACCTTCCTATAAGAAGTTAGCCAAAAAGTAGCTTCGAAAAACGCTTAGGGTAAGTTTCAGAGTTGCTTCTAATGTACCAAAGCTGGACTTAGACATAATTTCACTCTCACAACATTATGGCTGGTTGGAGACAGTCCGAACCACAAGTACCGGGTCCATGGTTCTGGGCGTATACTGGGGGGACGGGGACGACTCCCATTAACCCCTGACTATACCGGGGATACGCTTATCACAATGCCTTTCTGGTCTGTGCTGAAGCAGGGCATTCTGGCAGCCAAGTGGCTTGACCTTTATTAGTGAGCCTGGTTACCCCCTCTCGGAACCACAGACTTAGAAATCGCCAGCTCATATACAGTGCATAAAATATATTTATATATATACCCTTATACACCATTTTAATAAAAAATATCACAAAATTCTTCTAAGTCCCGCGGGAAAAGTGAAAGACGCGCACGTTCATTTTCAGAGCTCCTACACCTTCCTATAAGAAGTTAGCCAAAAAGTAGCTTCGAAAAACGCTTAGGGTAAGTTTCAGAGTTGCTTCTAATGTACCAAAGCTGGACTTAGACATAATTTCACTCTCACAACATTATGGCTGGTTGGAGACAGTCCGAACCACAAGTACCGGGTCCATGGTTCTGGGTGTATACTGGGGGGACGGGGACGACTCCCATTAACCCCTGACTATACCGGGGATACGCTTATCACAATGCCTTTCTGGTCTGTGCTGAAGCAGGGCATTCTGGCAGCCAAGTGGCTTGACCTTTATTAGTGAGCCTGGTTACCCCCTCTCGGAACCACAGACTTAGAAATCGCCAGCTCATATACAGTGCATAAAATATATTTATATATATACCCTTATACACCATTTTAATAAAAAATATCACAAAATTCTTCTAAGTCCCTCGGGAAGAGTGAAAGACGCGCACGTTCATTTTCAGAGCTCCTAGACCTTCCTATAAGAAGTTAGCCAAAAAGTAGCTTCGAAAAACGCTTAAGGTAAGTTTCAGAGTTGCTTCTAATGTACCAAAGCTGGACTTAGACATAATTTCACTCTCACAACATTATGGCTGGTTGGAGACAGTCCGAACCACAAGTACCGGGTCCATGGTTCTGGGTGTATACTGGGGGGACGGGGACGACTCCCATTAACCCCTGACTATACCGGGGATACGCTTATCACAATGCCTTTCTGGTCTGTGCTGAAGCAGGGCATTCTGGCAGCCAAGTGGCTTGACCTTTATTAGTGAGCCTGGTTACCCCCTCTCGGAACCACAGACTTAGAAATCGCCAGCTCATATACAGTGCATAAAATATATTTATATATATACCCTTATACACCATTTTAATAAAAAATATCACAAAATTCTTCTAAGTCCCTCGGGAAGAGTGAAAGACGCGCACGTTCATTTTCAGAGCTCCTAGACCTTCCTATAAGAAGTTAGCCAAAAAGTAGCTTCGAAAAACGCTTAGGTTAAGTTTCAGAGTTGCTTCTAATGTACCAAAGCTGGACTTAGACATAATTTCACTCTCACAACATTATGGCTGGTTGGAGACAGTCCGAACCACAAGTACCGGGTCCATGGTTCTGGGCGTATACTGGGGGGGACGGGGACGACTCCCATTAACCCCTGACTATACCGGGGATACGCTTATCACAATGCCTTTCTGGTCTGTGCTGAAGCAGGGCATTCTGGCAGCCAAGTGGCTTGACCTTTATTAGTGAGCCTGGTTACCCCCTCTCGGAACCACAGACTTAGAAATCGCCAGCTCATATACAGTGCATAAAATATATTTATATATATATACCCTTATACACCATTTTAATAAAAAAATATCACAAAATTCTTCTAAGTCCCTCCGGAAGAGTGAAAGACGCGCACGTTCATTTTCACAGCTCCTAGATCTTCCTATAAGAAGTTAGCCAAAAAGTAGCTTCGAAAAACGCTTAGGGTAAGTTTCAGAGTTGCTTCTAATGTACCAAAGCTGGACTTAGACATAATTTCACTCTCACAACATTATGGCTGGTTGGAGACAGTCCGAACCACAAGTACCGGGTCCATGGTTCTGGGCGTATACTGGGGGGACGGGGACGACTCCCATTAACCCCTGACTATACCGGGGATACGCTTATCACAATGCCTTTCTGGTCTGTGCTGAAGCAGGGCATTCTGGCAGCCAAGTGGCTTGACCTTTATTAGTGAGCCTGATTACCCCCTCTCGGAACCACAGACTTAGAAATCGCCAGCTCATATACAGTGCATAAAATATATTTATATATATACCCTTATACACCATTTTAATAAAAAATATCACAAAATTCTTCTAAGTCCCTCGGGAAGAGTGAAAGACGCGCACGTTCATTTTCAGAGCTCCTAGATCTTCCTATAAGAAGTTAGCCAAAAAGTAGCTTCGAAAAACGCTTAGGGTAAGTTTCAGAGTTGCTTCTAATGTACCAAAGCTGGACTTAGACATAATTTCACTCTCACAACATTATGGCTGGTTGGAGACAGTCCGAACCACAAGTACCGGGTCCATGGTTCTGGGCGTATACTGGGGGGACGGGGACGAATCCCATTAACCCCTGACTATACCGGGGATACGCTTATCACAATGCCTTTCTGGTCTGTGCTGAAGCAGGGCATTCTGGCAGCCAAGTGGCTTGACCTTTATTAGTGAGCCTGGTTACCCCCTCTCGGAACCACAGACTTAGAAATCGCCAGCTCATATACAGTGCATAAAATATATTTATATATATACCCTTATACACCATTTTAATAAAAAATATCACAAAATTCTTCTAAGTCCCTCGGGAAGAGTGAAAGACGCGCACGTTCATTTTCAGAGCTCCTAGACCTTCCTATAAGAAGTTAACCAAAAAGTAGCTTCGAAAAACGCTTAGGGTAAGTTTCAGAGTTGCTTCTAATGTACCAAAGCTGGACTTAGACATAATTTCACTCTCACAACATTATGGCTGGTTGGAGACAGTCCGAACCACAAGTACCGGGTCCATGGTTCTGGGCGTATACTGGGGGGACGGGGACGACTCCCATTAACCCCTGACTATACCGGGGATACGCTTATCACAATGCCTTTCTGGTCTGTGCTGAAGCAGGGCATTCTGGCAGCCAAGTGGCTTGACCTTTATTAGTGAGCCTGATTACCCCCTCTCGGAACCACAGACTTAGAAATCGCCAGCTCATATACAGTGCATAAAATATATTTATATATATACCCTTATACACCATTTTAATAAAAAATATCACAAAATTCTTCTAAGTCCCTCGGGAAGAGTGAAAGACGCGCACGTTCATTTTCAGAGCTCCTAGACCTTCCTATAAGAAGTTAGCCAAAAAGTAGCTTCGAAAAACGCTTAGGGTAAGTTTCAGAGTTGCTTCTAATGTACCAAAGCTGGACTTAGACATAATTTCACTCTCACAACATTATGGCTGGTTGGAGACAGTCCGAACCACAAGTACCGGGTCCATGGTTCTGGGTGTATACTGGGGGGACGGGGACGACTCCCATTAACCCCTGACTATACCGGGGATACGCTTATCACAATGCCTTTCTGGTCTGTGCTGAAGCAGGGCATTCTGGCAGCCAAGTGGCTTGACCTTTATTAGTGAGCCTGGTTACCCCCTCTCGGAACCACAGACTTAGAAATCGCCAGCTCATATACAGTGCATAAAATATATTTATATATATACCCTTATACACCATTTTAATAAAAAATATCACAAAATTCTTCTAAGTCCCTCGGGAAGAGTGAAAGACGCGCACGTTCATTTTTAGAGCTCCTAGACCTTCCTATAAGAAGTTAGCCAAAAAGTAGCTTCGAAAAACGCTTAGGGTAAGTTTCAGAGTTGCTTCTAATGTACCAAAGCTGGACTTAGACATAATTTCACTCTCACAACATTATGGCTGGTTGGAGACAGTCCGAACCACAAGTACCGGGTCCATGGTTCTGGGTGTATACTGGGGGGACGGGGACGACTCCCATTAACCCCTGACTATACCGGGGATACGCTTATCACAATGCCTTTCTGGTCTGTGCTGAAGCAGGGCATTCTGGCAGCCAAGTGGCTTGACCTTTATTAGTGAGCCTGGTTACCCCCTCTCGGAACCACAGACTTAGAAATCGCCAGCTCATATACAGTGCATAAAATATATTTATATATATACCCTTATACACCATTTTAATAAAAAATATCACAAAATTCTTCTAAGTCCCTCGGGAAGAGTGAAAGACGCGCACGTTCATTTTCAGAGCTCCTAGACCTTCCTATAAGAAGTTAGCCAAAAAGTAGCTTCGAAAAACGCTTAAGGTAAGTTTCAGAGTTGCTTCTAATGTACCAAAGCTGGACTTAGACATAATTTCACTCTCACAACATTATGGCTGGTTGGAGACAGTCCGAACCACAAGTACCGGGTCCATGGTTCTGGGTGTATACTGGGGGGACGGGGACGACTCCCATTAACCCCTGACTATACCGGGGATACGCTTATCACAATGCCTTTCTGGTCTGTGCTGAAGCAGGGCATTCTGGCAGCCAAGTGGCTTGACCTTTATTAGTGAGCCTGGTTACCCCCTCTCGGAACCACAGACTTAGAAATCGCCAGCTCATATACAGTGCATAAAATATATTTATATATATATACCCTTATACACCATTTTAATAAAAAAATATCACAAAATTCTTCTAAGTCCCTCCGGAAGAGTGAAAGACGCGCACGTTCATTTTCACAGCTCCTAGATCTTCCTATAAGAAGTTAGCCAAAAAGTAGCTTCGAAAAACGCTTAGGGTAAGTTTCAGAGTTGCTTCTAATGTACCAAAGCTGGACTTAGACATAATTTCACTCTCACAACATTATGGCTGGTTGGAGACAGTCCGAACCACAAGTACCGGGTCCATGGTTCTGGGCGTATACTGGGGGGACGGGGACCACTCCCATTAACCCCTGACTATACCGGGGATACGCTTATCACAATGCCTTTCTGGTCTGTGCTGAAGCAGGGCATTCTGGCAGCCAAGTGGCTTGACCTTTATTAGTGAGCCTGATTACCCCCTCTCGGAACCACAGACTTAGAAATCGCCAGCTCATATACAGTGCATAAAATATATTTATATATATACCCTTATACACCATTTTAATAAAAAATATCACAAAATTCTTCTAAGTCCCTCGGGAAGAGTGAAAGACGCGCACGTTCATTTTCAGAGCTCCTAGACCTTCCTATAAGAAGTTAGCCAAAAAGTAGCTTCGAAAAACGCTTAGGGTAAGTTTCAGAGTTGCTTCTAATGTACCAAAGCTGGACTTAGACATAATTTCACTCTCACAACATTATGGCTGGTTGGAGACAGTCCGAACCACAAGTACCGGGTCCATGGTTCTGGGCGTATACTGGGGGGACGGGGACGACTCCCATTAACCCCTGACTATACCGGGGATACGCTTATCACAATGCCTTTCTGGTCTGTGCTGAAGCAGGGCATTCTGGCAGCCAAATGGCTTGACCTTTATTAGTGAGCCTGATTACCCCCTCTCGGAACCACAGACTTAGAAATCGCCAGCTCATATACAGTGCATAAAATATATTTATATATATACCCTTATACACCATTTTAATAAAAAATATCACAAAATTCTTCTAAGTCCCTCGGGAAGAGTGAAAGACGCGCACGTTCATTTTCAGAGCTCCTAGACCTTCCTATAAGAAGTTAGCCAAAAAGTAGCTTCGAAAAACGCTTAGGGTAAGTTTCAGAGTTGCTTCTAATGTACCAAAGCTGGACTTAGACATAATTTCACTCTCACAACATTATGGCTGGTTGGAGACAGTCCGAACCACAAGTACCGGGTCCATGGTTCTGGGCGTATACTGGGGGGACGGGGACGACTCCCATTAACCCCTGACTATACCGGGGATACGCTTATCACAATGCCTTTCTGGTCTGTGCTGAAGCAGGGCATTCTGGCAGCCAAATGGCTTGACCTTTATTAGTGAGCCTGATTACCCCCTCTCGGAACCACAGACTTAGAAATCGCCAGCTCATATACAGTGCATAAAATATATTTATATATATACCCTTATACACCATTTTAATAAAAAATATCACAAAATTCTTCTAAGTCCCTCGGGAAGAGTGAAAGACGCGCACGTTCATTTTCAGAGCTCCTAGACCTTCCTATAAGAAGTTAGCCAAAAAGTAGCTTCGAAAAACGCTTAGGGTAAGTTTCAGAGTTGCTTCTAATGTACCAAAGCTGGACTTAGACATAATTTCACTCTCACAACATTATGGCTGGTTGGAGACAGTCCGAACCACAAGTACCGGGTCCATGGTTCTGGGCGTATACTGGGGGGACGGGGACGACTCCCATTAACCCCTGACTATACCGGGGATACGCTTATCACAATGCCTTTCTGGTCTGTGCTGAAGCAGGGCATTCTGGCAGCCAAATGGCTTGACCTTTATTAGTGAGCCTGATTACCCCCTCTCGGAACCACAGACTTAGAAATCGCCAGCTCATATACAGTGCATAAAATATATTTATATATATATACCCTTATACACCATTTTAATAAAAAATATCACAAAATTCTTCTAAGTCCCTCGGGAAGAGTGAAAGACGCGCACGTTCATTTTCAGAGCTCCTAGACCTTCCTATAAGAAGTTAGCCAAAAAGTAGCTTCGAAAAACGCTTAGGGTAAGTTTCAGAGTTGCTTCTAATGTACCAAAGCTGGACTTAGACATAATTTCACTCTCACAACATTATGGCTGGTTGGAGACAGTCCGAACCACAAGTACCGGGTCCATGGTTCTGGGCGTATACTGGGGGGACGGGGACGACTCCCATTAACCCCTGACTATACCGGGGATACGCTTATCACAATGACTTTCTGGTCTGTGCTGAAGCAGGGCATTCTGGCAGCCAAGTGGCTTGACCTTTATTAGTGAGCCTGATTACCCCCTCTCGGAACCACAGACTTAGAAATCGCCAGCTCATATACAGTGCATAAAATATATTTATATATATACCCTTATACACCATTTTAATAAAAAATATCACAAAATTCTTCAAAGTCCCTCGGGAAGAGTGAAAGACGCGCACGTTCATTTTCAGAGCTCCTAGACCTTCCTATAAGAAGTTAGCCAAAAAGTAGCTTCGAAAAACGCTTAGGGTAAGTTTCAGAGTTGCTTCTAATGTACCAAAGCTGGACTTAGACATAATTTCACTCTCACAACATTATGGCTGGTTGGAGACAGTCCGAACCACAAGTACCGGGTCCATGGTTCTGGGCGTATACTGGGGGGACGGGGACGACTCCCATTAACCCCTGACTATACCGGGGATACGCTTATCACAATGCCTTTCTGGTCTGTGCTGAAGCAGGGCATTCTGGCAGCCAAGTGGCTTGACCTTTATTAGTGAGCCTGATTACCCCCTCTCGGAACCACAGACTTAGAAATCGCCAGCTCATATACAGTGCATAAAATATATTTATATATATACCCTTATACACCATTTTAATAAAAAATATCACAAAATTCTTCTAAGTCCCTCGGGAAGAGTGAAAGACGCGCACGTTCATTTTCAGAGCTCCTAGACCTTCCTATAAGAAGTTAGCCAAAAAGTAGCTTCGAAAAACGCTTAGGGTAAGTTTCAGAGTTGCTTCAATTGTACCAAAGCTGGACTTAGACATAATTTCACTCTCACAACATTATAGCTGGTTGGAGACAGTCCGAACCACAAGTACCGGGTCCATGGTTCTGGGTGTATACTGGGGGGACGGGGACGACTCCCATTAACCCCTGACTATACCGGGGATACGCTTATCACAATGCCTTTCTGGTCTGTGCTGAAGCAGGGCATTCTGGCAGCCAAGTGGCTTGACCTTTATTAGTGAGCCTGGTTACCCCCTCTCGGAACCACAGACTTAGAAATCGCCAGCTCATATACAGTGCATAAAATATATTTATATATATACCCTTATACACCATTTTAATAAAAAATATCACAAAATTCTTCTAAGTCCCTCGGGAAGAGTGAAAGACGCGCACGTTCATTTTCAGAGCTCCTAGAACTTCCTATAAGATGTTAGCCAAAAAGTAGCTTCGAAAAACGCTTAGGGTAAGTTTCAGAGTTGCTTCTAATGTACCAAAGCTGGACTTAGACATAATTTCACTCTCACAACATTATGGCTGGTTGGAGACAGTCCGAACCACAAGTACCGGGTCCATGGTTCTGGGCGTATACTGGGGGGACGGGGACGACTCCCATTAACCCCTGACTATACCGGGGATACGCTTATCACAACGCCTTTCTGGTCTGTGCTGAAGCAGGGCATTCTGGCAGCCAAGTGGCTTGACCTTTATTAGTGAGCCTGATTACCCCCTCTCGGAAACACAGACTTAGAAATCGCCAGCTCATATACAGTGCATAAAATATATTTATATATATACCCTTATACACCATTTTAATAAAAAATATCACAAAATTCTTCAAAGTCCCTCGGGAAGAGTGAAAGACGCGCACGTTCATTTTCAGAGCTCCTAGACCTTCCTATAAGAAGTTAGCCAAAAAGTAGCTTCGAAAAACGCTTAGGGTAAGTTTCAGAGTTGCTTCTAATGTACCAAAGCTGGACTTAGACATAATTTCACTCTCACAACATTATGGCTGGTTGGAGACAGTCCGAACCACAAGTACCGGGTCCATGGTTCTGGGCGTATACTGGGGGGACGGGGACGACTCCCATTAACCCCTGACTATACCGGGGATACGCTTATCACAATGCCTTTCTGGTCTGTGCTGAAGCAGGGCATTCTGGCAGCCAAGTGGCTTGACCTTTATTAGTGAGCCTGATTACCCCCTCTCGGAACCACAGACTTAGAAATCGCCAGCTCATATACAGTGCATAAAATATATTTATATATATACCCTTATACACCATTTTAATAAAAAATATCACAAAATTCTTCTAAGTCCCTCGGGAAGAGTGAAAGACGCGCACGTTCATTTTCAGAGCTCCTAGACCTTCCTATAAGAAGTTAGCCAAAAAGTAGCTTCGAAAAACGCTTAGGGTAAGTTTCAGAGTTGCTTCAATTGTACCAAAGCTGGACTTAGACATAATTTCACTCTCACAACATTATAGCTGGTTGGAGACAGTCCGAACCACAAGTACCGGGTCCATGGTTCTGGGTGTATACTGGGGGGACGGGGACGACTCCCATTAACCCCTGACTATACCGGGGATACGCTTATCACAATGCCTTTCTGGTCTGTGCTGAAGCAGGGCATTCTGGCAGCCAAGTGGCTTGACCTTTATTAGTGAGCCTGGTTACCCCCTCTCGGAACCACAGACTTAGAAATCGCCAGCTCATATACAGTGCATAAAATATATTTATATATATACCCTTATACACCATTTTAATAAAAAATATCACAAAATTCTTCTAAGTCCCTCGGAAAGAGTGAAAGACGCGCACGTTCATTTTCAGAGCTCCTAGACCTTCCTATAAGAAGTTTGCCAAAAAGTAGCTTCGAAAAACGCTTAGGGTAAGTTTCAGAGTTGCTTCTAATGTACCAAAGCTGGACTTAGACATAATTTCTCTCTCACAACATTATGGCTGGTTGGAGACAGTCCGAACCACAAGTACCGGGTCCATGGTTCTGGGTGTATACTGGGGGGACGGGGACGACTCCCATTAACCCCTGACTATACCGGGGATACGCTTATCACAATGCCTTTCTGGTCTGTGCTGAAGCAGGGCATTCTGGCAGCCAAGTGGCTTGACCTTTATTAGTGAGCCTGGTTACCCCCTCTCGGAACCACAGACTTAGAAATCGCCAGCTCATATACAGTGCATAAAATATATTTATATATATACCCTTATACACCATTTTAATAAAAAATATCACAAAATTCTTCTAAGTCCCTCGGGAAGAGTGAAAGACGCGCACGTTCATTTTCAGAGCTCCTAGACCTTCCTATAAGAAGTTAGCCAAAAAGTAGCTTCGAAAAACGCTTAGGTTAAGTTTCAGAGTTGCTTCTAATGTACCAAAGCTGGACTTAGACATAATTTCACTCTCACAACATTATGGCTGGTTGGAGACAGTCCGAACCACAAGTACCGGGTCCATGGTTCTGGGCGTATACTGGGGGGGACGGGGACGACTCCCATTAACCCCTGACTATACCGGGGATACGCTTATCACAATGCCTTTCTGGTCTGTGCTGAAGCAGGGCATTCTGGCAGCCAAGTGGCTTGACCTTTATTAGTGAGCCTGGTTACCCCCCCTCGGAACCACAGACTTAGAAATCGCCAGCTCATATACAGTGCATAAAATATATTTATATATATATACCCTTATACACCATTTTAATAAAAAAATATCACAAAATTCTTCTAAGTCCCTCCGGAAGAGTGAAAGACGCGCACGTTCATTTTCACAGCTCCTAGACCTTCCTATAAGAAGTTAGCCAAAAAGTAGCTTCGAAAAACGCTTAGGGTAAGTTTCAGAGTTGCTTCTAATGTACCAAAGCTGGACTTAGACATAATTTCACTCTCACAACATTATGGCTGGTTGGAGACAGTCCGAACCACAAGTACCGGGTCCATGGTTCTGGGCGTATACTGGGGGGACGGGGACGACTCCCATTAACCCCTGACTATACCGGGGATACGCTTATCACAATGCCTTTCTGGTCTGTGCTGAAGCAGGGCATTCTGGCAGCCAAGTGGCTTGATCTTTATTAGTGAGCCTGATTACCCCCTCTCGGAACCACAGACTTAGAAATCGCCAGCTCATATACAGTGCATAAAATATATTTATATATATACCCTTATACACCATTTTAATAAAAAATATCACAAAATTCTTCTAAGTCCCTCGGGAAGAGTGAAAGACGCGCACGTTCATTTTCAGAGCTCCTAGACCTTCCTATAAGAAGTTAGCCAAAAAGTAGCTTCGAAAAACGCTTAGGGTAAGTTTCAGAGTTGCTTCAATTGTACCAAAGCTGGACTTAGACATAATTTCACTCTCACAACATTATAGCTGGTTGGAGACAGTCCGAACCACAAGTACCGGGTCCATGGTTCTGGGTGTATACTGGGGGGACGGGGACGACTCCCATTAACCCCTGACTATACCGGGGATACGCTTATCACAATGCCTTTCTGGTCTGTGCTGAAGCAGGGCATTCTGGCAGCCAAGTGGCTTGACCTTTATTAGTGAGCCTGGTTACCCCCTCTCGGAACCACAGACTTAGAAATCGCCAGCTCATATACAGTGCATAAAATATATTTATATATATACCCTTATACACCATTTTAATAAAAAATATCACAAAATTCTTCTAAGTCCCTCGGGAAGAGTGAAAGACGCGCACGTTCATTTTCAGAGCTCCTAGAACTTCCTATAAGATGTTAGCCAAAAAGTAGCTTCGAAAAACGCTTAGGGTAAGTTTCAGAGTTGCTTCTAATGTACCAAAGCTGGACTTAGACATAATTTCACTCTCACAACATTATGGCTGGTTGGAGACAGTCCGAACCACAAGTACCGGGTCCATGGTTCTGGGCGTATACTGGGGGGACGGGGACGACTCCCATTAACCCCTGACTATACCGGGGATACGCTTATCACAACGCCTTTCTGGTCTGTGCTGAAGCAGGGCATTCTGGCAGCCAAGTGGCTTGACCTTTATTAGTGAGCCTGATTACCCCCTCTCGGAAACACAGACTTAGAAATCGCCAGCTCATATACAGTGCATAAAATATATTTATATATATACCCTTATACACCATTTTAATAAAAAATATCACAAAATTCTTCAAAGTCCCTCGGGAAGAGTGAAAGACGCGCACGTTCATTTTCAGAGCTCCTAGACCTTCCTATAAGAAGTTAGCCAAAAAGTAGCTTCGAAAAACGCTTAGGGTAAGTTTCAGAGTTGCTTCTAATGTACCAAAGCTGGACTTAGACATAATTTCACTCTCACAACATTATGGCTGGTTGGAGACAGTCCGAACCACAAGTACCGGGTCCATGGTTCTGGGCGTATACTGGGGGGACGGGGACGACTCCCATTAACCCCTGACTATACCGGGGATACGCTTATCACAATGCCTTTCTGGTCTGTGCTGAAGCAGGGCATTCTGGCAGCCAAGTGGCTTGACCTTTATTAGTGAGCCTGATTACCCCCTCTCGGAACCACAGACTTAGAAATCGCCAGCTCATATACAGTGCATAAAATATATTTATATATATACCCTTATACACCATTTTAATAAAAAATATCACAAAATTCTTCTAAGTCCCTCGGGAAGAGTGAAAGACGCGCACGTTCATTTTCAGAGCTCCTAGACCTTCCTATAAGAAGTTAGCCAAAAAGTAGCTTCGAAAAACGCTTAGGGTAAGTTTCAGAGTTGCTTCAATTGTACCAAAGCTGGACTTAGACATAATTTCACTCTCACAACATTATAGCTGGTTGGAGACAGTCCGAACCACAAGTACCGGGTCCATGGTTCTGGGTGTATACTGGGGGGACGGGGACGACTCCCATTAACCCCTGACTATACCGGGGATACGCTTATCACAATGCCTTTCTGGTCTGTGCTGAAGCAGGGCATTCTGGCAGCCAAGTGGCTTGACCTTTATTAGTGAGCCTGGTTACCCCCTCTCGGAACCACAGACTTAGAAATCGCCAGCTCATATACAGTGCATAAAATATATTTATATATATACCCTTATACACCATTTTAATAAAAAATATCACAAAATTCTTCTAAGTCCCTCGGAAAGAGTGAAAGACGCGCACGTTCATTTTCAGAGCTCCTAGACCTTCCTATAAGAAGTTTGCCAAAAAGTAGCTTCGAAAAACGCTTAGGGTAAGTTTCAGAGTTGCTTCTAATGTACCAAAGCTGGACTTAGACATAATTTCTCTCTCACAACATTATGGCTGGTTGGAGACAGTCCGAACCACAAGTACCGGGTCCATGGTTCTGGGCGTATACTGGGGGGGACGGGGACGACTCCCATTAACCCCTGACTATACCGGGGATACGCTTATCACAATGACTTTCTGGTCTGTGCTGAAGCAGGGCATTCTGGCAGCCAAGTGGCTTGACCTTTATTAGTGAGCCTGGTTACCCCCTCTCGGAACCACAGACTTAGAAATCGCCAGCTCATATACAGTGCATAAAATATATTTATATATATATATACCCTTATACACCATTTTAATAAAAAAATATCACAAAATTCTTCTAAGTCCCTCCGGAAGAGTGAAAGACGCGCACGTTCATTTTCAGAGCTCCTAGATCTTCCTATAAGAAGTTAGCCAAAAAGTAGCTTCGAAAAACGCTTAGGGTAAGTTTCAGAGTTGCTTCTAATGTACCAAAGCTGGACTTAGACATAATTTCACTCTCACAACATTATGGCTGGTTGGAGACAGTCCGAACCACAAGTACCGGGTCCATGGTTCTGGGCGTATACTGGGGGGACGGGGACGACTCCCATTAACCCCTGACTATACCGGGGATACGCTTATCACAATGCCTTTCTGGTCTGTGCTGAAGCAGGGCATTCTGGCAGCCAAGTGGCTTGACCTTTATTAGTGAGCCTGATTACCCCCTCTCGGAACCACAGACTTAGAAATCGCCAGCTCATATACAGTGCATAAAATATATTTATATATATACCCTTATACACCATTTTAATAAAAAATATCACAAAATTCTTCTAAGTCCCTCGGGAAGAGTGAAAGACGCGCACGTTCATTTTCAGAGCTCCTAGATCTTCCTATAAGAAGTTAGCCAAAAAGTAGCTTCGAAAAACGCTTAGGGTAAGTTTCAGAGTTGCTTCTAATGTACCAAAGCTGGACTTAGACATAATTTCACTCTCACAACATTATGGCTGGTTGGAGACAGTCCGAACCACAAGTACCGGGTCCATGGTTCTGGGCGTATACTGGGGGGACGGGGACGAATCCCATTAACCCTTGACTATACCGGGGATACGCTTATCACAATGCCTTTCTGGTCTGTGCTGAAGCAGGGCATTCTGGCAGCCAAGTGGCTTGACCTTTATTAGTGAGCCTGGTTACCCCCTCTCGGAACCACAGACTTAGAAATCGCCAGCTCATATACAGTGCATAAAATATATTTATATATATACCCTTATACACCATTTTAATAAAAAATATCACAAAATTCTTCTAAGTCCCTCGGAAAGAGTGAAAGACGCGCACGTTCATTTTCAGAGCTCCTAGACCTTCCTATAAGAAGTTTGCCAAAAAGTAGCTTCGAAAAACGCTTAGGGTAAGTTTCAGAGTTGCTTCTAATGTACCAAAGCTGGACTTAGACATAATTTCTCTCTCACAACATTATGGCTGGTTGGAGACAGTCCGAACCACAAGTACCGGGTCCATGGTTCTGGGCGTATACTGGGGGGGACGGGGACGACTCCCATTAACCCCTGACTATACCGGGGATACGCTTATCACAATGACTTTCTGGTCTGTGCTGAAGCAGGGCATTCTGGCAGCCAAGTGGCTTGACCTTTATTAGTGAGCCTGGTTACCCCCTCTCGGAACCACAGACTTAGAAATCGCCAGCTCATATACAGTGCATAAAATATATTTATATATATATACCCTTATACACCATTTTAATAAAAAAATATCACAAAATTCTTCTAAGTCCCTCCGGAAGAGTGAAAGACGCGCACGTTCATTTTCAGAGCTCCTAGATCTTCCTATAAGAAGTTAGCCAAAAAGTAGCTTCGAAAAACGCTTAGGGTAAGTTTCAGAGTTGCTTCTAATGTACCAAAGCTGGACTTAGACATAATTTCACTCTCACAACATTATGGCTGGTTGGAGACAGTCCGAACCACAAGTACCGGGTCCATGGTTCTGGGCGTATACTGGGGGGACGGGGACGACTCCCATTAACCCCTGACTATACCGGGGATACGCTTATCACAATGCCTTTCTGGTCTGTGCTGAAGCAGGGCATTCTGGCAGCCAAGTGGCTTGACCTTTATTAGTGAGCGTGATTACCCCCTCTCGGAACCACAGACTTAGAAATCGCCAGCTCATATACAGTGCATAAAATATATTTATATATATATACCCTTATACACCATTTTAATAAAAAATATCACAAAATTCTTCTAAGTCCCTCGGGAAGAGTGAAAGACGCGCACGTTCATTTTCAGAGCTCCTAGATCTTCCTATAAGAAGTTAGCCAAAAAGTAGCTTCGAAAAACGCTTATTGTAAGTTTCAGAGTTGCTTCTAATGTACCAAAGCTGGACTTAGACATAATTTCACTCTCACAACATTATGGCTGGTTGGAGACAGTCCGAACCACAAGTACCGGGTCCATGGTTCTGGGCGTATACTGGGGGGACGGGGACGAATCCCATTAACCCTTGACTATACCGGGGATACGCTTATCACAATGCCTTTCTGGTCTGTGCTGAAGCAGGGCATTCTGGCAGCCAAGTGGCTTGACCTTTATTAGTGAGCCTGGTTACCCCCTCTCGGAACCACAGACTTAGAAATCGCCAGCTCATATACAGTGCATAAAATATATTTATATATATACCCTTATACACCATTTTAATAAAAAATATCACAAAATTCTTCTAAGTCCCTCGGAAAGAGTGAAAGACGCGCACGTTCATTTTCAGAGCTCCTAGACCTTCCTATAAGAAGTTTGCCAAAAAGTAGCTTCGAAAAACGCTTAGGGTAAGTTTCAGAGTTGCTTCTAATGTACCAAAGCTGGACTTAGACATAATTTCTCTCTCACAACATTATGGCTGGTTGGAGACAGTCCGAACCACAAGTACCGGGTCCATGGTTCTGGGCGTATACTGGGGGGGACGGGGACGACTCCCATTAACCCCTGACTATACCGGGGATACGCTTATCACAATGACTTTCTGGTCTGTGCTGAAGCAGGGCATTCTGGCAGCCAAGTGGCTTGACCTTTATGAGTGAGCCTGGTTACCCCCTCTCGGAACCACAGACTTAGAAATCGCCAGCTCATATACAGTGCATAAAATATATTTATATATATATACCCTTATACACCATTTTAATAAAAAAATATCACAAAATTCTTCTAAGTCCCTCCGGAAGAGTGAAAGACGCGCACGTTCATTTTCAGAGCTCCTAGATCTTCCTATAAGAAGTTAGCCAAAAAGTAGCTTCGAAAAACGCTTAGGGTAAGTTTCAGAGTTGCTTCTAATGTACCAAAGCTGGACTTAGACATAATTTCACTCTCACAACATTATGGCTGGTTGGAGACAGTCCGAACCACAAGTACCGGGTCCATGGTTCTGGGCGTATACTGGGGGGACGGGGACGACTCCCATTAACCCCTGACTATACCGGGGATACGCTTATCACAATGCCTTTCTGGTCTGTGCTGAAGCAGGGCATTCTGGCAGCCAAGTGGCTTGACCTTTATTAGTGAGCCTGATTACCCCCTCTCGGAACCACAGACTTAGAAATCGCCAGCTCATATACAGTGCATAAAATATATTTATATATATATACCCTTATACACCATTTTAATAAAAAAATATCACAAAATTCTTCTAAGTCCCTCGGGAAGAGTGAAAGACGCGCACGTTCATTTTCAGAGCTCCTAGACCTTCCTATAAGAAGTTTGCCAAAAAGTAGCTTCGAAAAACGCTTAGGGTAAGTTTCAGAGTTGCTTCTAATGTACCAAAGCTGGACTTAGACATAATTTCACTCTCACAACATTATGGCTGGTTGGAGACAGTCCGAACCACAAGTACCGGGTCCATGGTTCTGGGCGTATACTGGGGGGGACGGGGACGACTCCCATTAACCCCTGACTATACCGGGGATACGCTTATCACAATGACTTTCTGGTCTGTGCTGAAGCAGGGCATTCTGGCAGCCAAGTGGCTTGACCTTTATTAGTGAGCCTGGTTACCCCCTCTCGGAACCACAGACTTAGAAATCGCCAGCTCATATACAGTGCATAAAATATATTTATATATATATACCCTTATACACCATTTTAATAAAAAAATATCACAAAATTCTTCTAAGTCCCTCGGGAAGAGTGAAAGACGCGCACGTTCATTTTCAGAGCTCCTAGATCTTCCTATAAGAAGTTAGCCAAAAAGTAGCTTCGAAAAACGCTTAGGGTAAGTTTCAGAGTTGCTTCTAATGTACCAAAGCTGGACTTAGACATAATTTCACTCTCACAACATTATGGCTGGTTGGAGACAGTCCGAACCACAAGTACCGGGTCCATGGTTCTGGGCGTATACTGGGGGGACGGGGACGACTCCCATTAACCCCTCACTATACCGGGGATACGCTTATCACAATGCCTTTCTGGTCTGTGCTGAAGCAGGGCATTCTGGCAGCCAAGTGGCTTGACCTTTATTAGTGAGCCTGGTTACCCCCTCTCGGAACCACAGACTTAGAAATCGCCAGCTCATATACAGTGCATAAAATATATTTATATATATACCCTTATACACCATTTTAATAAAAAATATCACAAAATTCTTCTAAGTCCCTCGGGAAGAGTGAAAGACGCGCACGTTCATTTTCAGAGCTCCTAGACCTTCCTATAAGAAGTTAGCCAAAAAGTAGCTTCGAAAAACGCTTAGGGTAAGTTTCAGAGTTGCTTCTAATGTACCAAAGCTGGACTTAGACATAATTTCACTCTCACAACATTATGGCTGGTTGGAGACAGTCCGAACCACAAGTACCGGGTCCATGGTTCTGGGCGTATACTGGGGGGACGGGGACGACTCCCATTAACCCCTGACTATACCGGGGATACGCTTATCACAATGCCTTTCTGGTCTGTGCTGAAGCAGGGCATTCTGGCAGCCAAGTGGCTTGACCTTTATTAGTGAGCCTGGTTACCCCCTCTCGGAACCACAGACTTAGAAATCGCCAGCTCATATACAGTGCATAAAATATATTTATATATATACCCTTATACACCATTTTAATAAAAAATATCACAAAATTCTTCTAAGTCCCTCGGGAAGAGTGAAAGACGCGCACGTTCATTTTCAGAGCTCCTAGACCTTCCTATAAGAAGTTAGCCAAAAAGTAGCTTCGAAAAACGCTTAGGGAAAGTTTCATGGTTGCTTCTAATGTACCAAAGCTGGACTTAGACATAATTTCACTCTCACAACATTATGGCTGGTTGGAGACAGTCCGAACCACAAGTACCGGGTCCATGGTTCTGGGCGTATACTGGGGGGACGGGGACGACTCCCATTAACCCCTGACTATACCGGGGATACGCTTATCACAATGCCTTTCTGGTCTGTGCTGAAGCAGGGCATTCTGGCAGCCAAGTGGCTTGACCTTTATTAGTGAGCCTGATTACCCCCTCTCGGAACCACAGACTTAGAAATCGCCAGCTCATATACAGTGCATAAAATATATTTATATATATACCCTTATACACCATTTTAATAAAAAATATCACAAAATTCTTCTAAGTCCCTCGGGAAGAGTGAAAGACGCGCACGTTCATTTTCAGAGCTCCTAGACCTTCCTATAAGAAGTTAGCCAAAAAGTAGCTTCGAAAAACGCTTAGGGTAAGTTTCAGAGTTGCTTCTAATGTACCAAAGCTGGACTTAGACATAATTTCACTCTCACAACATTATGGCTGGTTGGAGACAGTCCGAACCACAAGTACCGGGTCCATGGTTCTGGGTGTATACTGGGGGGACGGGGACGACTCCCATTAACCCCTGACTATAAGGGGATACGCTTATCACAATGCCTTTCTGGTCTGTGCTGAAGCAGGGCATTCTGGCAGCCAAGTGGCTTGACCTTTATTAGTGAGCCTGGTTACCCCCTCTCGGAACCACAGACTTAGAAATCGCCAGCTCATATACAGTGCATAAAATATATTTATATATATACCCTTATACACCATTTTAATAAAAAATATCACAAAATTCTTCTAAGTCCCTCGGGAAGAGTGAAAGACGCGCACGTTCATTTTCAGAGCTCCTAGACCTTCCTATAAGAAGTTAGCCAAAAAGTAGCTTCGAAAAACGCTTAAGGTAAGTTTCAGAGTTGCTTCTAATGTACCAAAGCTGGACTTAGACATAATTTCACTCTCACAACATTATGGCTGGTTGGAGACAGTCCGAACCACAAGTACCGGGTCCATGGTTCTGGGTGTATACTGGGGGGACGGGGACGACTCCCATTAACCCCTGACTATACCGGGGATACGCTTATCACAATGCCTTTCTGGTCTGTGCTGAAGCAGGGCATTCTGGCAGCCAAGTGGCTTGACCTTTATTAGTGAGCCTGGTTACCCCCTCTCGGAACCACAGACTTAGAAATCGCCAGCTCATATACAGTGCATAAAATATATTTATATATATACCCTTATACACCATTTTAATAAAAAATATCACAAAATTCTTCTAAGTCCCTCGGGAAGAGTGAAAGACGCGCACGTTCATTTTCAGAGCTCCTAGACCTTCCTATAAGAAGTTAGCCAAAAAGTAGCTTCGAAAAACGCTTAGGGTAAGTTTCAGAGTTGCTTCTAATGTACCAAAGCTGGACTTAGACATAATTTCACTCTCACAACATTATGGCTGGTTGGAGACAGTCCGAACCACAAGTACCGGGTCCATGGTTCTGGGCGTATACTGGGGGGACGGGGACGACTCCCATTAACCCCTGACTATACCGGGGATACGCTTATCACAATGCCTTTCTGGTCTGTGCTGAAGCAGGGCATTCTGGCAGCCAAGTGGCTTGACCTTTATTAGTGAGCCTGATTACCCCCTCTCGGAACCACAGACTTAGAAATCGCCAGCTCATATACAGTGCATAAAATATATTTATATATATACCCTTATACACCATTTTAATAAAAAATATCACAAAATTCTTCTAAGTCCCTCGGGAAGAGTGAAAGACGCGCACGTTCATTTTCAGAGCTCCTAGACCTTCCTATAAGAAGTTAGCCAAAAAGTAGCTTCGAAAAACGCTTAAGGTAAGTTTCAGAGTTGCTTCTAATGTACCAAAGCTGGACTTAGACATAATTTCACTCTCACAACATTATGGCTGGTTGGAGACAGTCCGAACCACAAGTACCGGGTCCATGGTTCTGGGTGTATACTGGGGGGACGGGGACGACTCCCATTAACCCCTGACTATACCGGGGATACGCTTATCACAATGCCTTTCTGGTCTGTGCTGAAGCAGGGCATTCTGGCAGCCAAGTGGCTTGACCTTTATTAGTGAGCCTGGTTACCCCCTCTCGGAACCACAGACTTAGAAATCGCCAGCTCATATACAGTGCATAAAATATATTTATATATATACCCTTATACACCATTTTAATAAAAAATATCACAAAATTCTTCTAAGTCCCTCGGGAAGAGTGAAAGACGCGCACGTTCATTTTCAGAGCTCCTAGACCTTCCTATAAGAAGTTAGCCAAAAAGTAGCTTCGAAAAACGCTTAAGGTAAGTTTCAGAGTTGCTTCTAATGTACCAAATCTGGACTTAGACATAATTTCACTCTCACAACATTATGGCTGGTTGGAGACAGTCCGAACCACAAGTACCGGGTCCATGGTTCTGGGTGTATACTGGGGGGACGGGGACGACTCCCATTAACCCCTGACTATACCGGGGATACGCTTATCACAATGCCTTTCTGGTCTGTGCTGAAGCAGGGCATTCTGGCAGCCAAGTGGCTTGACCTTTATTAGTGAGCCTGGTTACCCCTCTCGGAACCACAGACTTAGAAATCGCCAGCTCATATACAGTGCATAAAATATATTTATATATATACCCTTATACACCATTTTAATAAAAAATATCACAAAATTCTTCTAAGTCCCTCGGGAAGAGTGAAAGACGCGCACGTTCATTTTCAGAGCTCCTAGACCTTCCTATAAGAAGTTAGCCAAAAAGTAGCTTCGAAAAACGCTTAGGGTAAGTTTCAGAGTTGCTTCTAATGTACCAAAGCTGGACTTAGACATAATTTCACTCTCACAACATTATGGCTGGTTGGAGACAGTCCGAACCACAAGTACCGGGTCCATGGTTCTGGGCGTATACTGGGGGGACGGGGACGACTCCCATTAACCCCTGACTATACCGGGGATACGCTTATCACAATGCCTTTCTGGTCTGTGCTGAAGCAGGGCATTCTGGCAGCCAAGTGGCTTGACCTTTATTAGTGAGCCTGATTACCCCCTCTCGGAACCACAGACTTAGAAATCGCCAGCTCATATACAGTGCATAAAATATATTTATATATATACCCTTATACACCATTTTAATAAAAAATATCACAAAATTCTTCTAAGTCCCTCGGGAAGAGTGAAAGACGCGCACGTTCATTTTCAGAGCTCCTAGACCTTCCTATAAGAAGTTAGCCAAAAAGTAGCTTCGAAAAATGCTTAGGGTAAGTTTCAGAGTTGCTTCTAATGTACCAAAGCTGGACTTAGACATAATTTCACTCTCACAACATTATAGCTGGTTGGAGACAGTCCGAACCACAAGTACCGGGTCCATGGTTCTGGGTGTATACTGGGGGGACGGGGACGACTCCCATTAACCCCTGACTATACCGGGGATACGCTTATCACAATGCCTTTCTGGTCTGTACTGAAGCAGGGCATTCTGGCAGCCAAGTGGCTTGACCTTTATTAGTGAGCCTGGTTACCCCCTCTCGGAACCACAGACTTAGAAATCGCCAGCTCATATACAGTGCATAAAATATATTTATATATATACCCTTATACACCATTTTAATAAAAAATATCACAAAATTCTTCTAAGTCCCTCGGGAAGAGTGAAAGACGCGCACGTTCATTTTCAGAGCTCCTAGACCTTCCTATAAGATGTTAGCCAAAAAGTAGCTTCGAAAAACGCTTAGGGTAAGTTTCAGAGTTGCTTCTAATGTACCAAAGCTGGACTTAGACATAATTTCACTCTCACAACATTATGGCTGGTTGGAGACAGTCCGAACCACAAGTACCGGGTCCATGGTTCTGGGCGTATACTGGGGGGACGGGGACGACTCCCATTAACCCCTGACTATACCGGGGATACGCTTATCACAATGCCTTTCTGGTCTGTGCTGAAGCAGGGCATTCTGGCAGCCAAGTGGCTTGACCTTTATTAGTGAGCCTGATTACCCCCTCTCGGAAACACAGACTTAGAAATCGCCAGCTCATATGCAGTGCATAAAATATATTTATACTGTATATATACCCTTATACACCATTTTAATAAAAAATATCACAAAATTCTTCTAAGTCCCTCGGGAAGAGTGAAAGACGCGCACGTTCATTTTAAGAGCTCCTAGACCTTCCTATAAGAAGTTAGCCAAAAAGTAGCTTCGAAAAACGCTTAGGTTAAGTTTCAGAGTTGCTTCTAATGTACCAAAGCTGGACTTAGACATAATTTCACTCTCACAACATTATGGCTGGTTGGAGACAGTCCGAACCACAAGTACCGGGTCCATGGTTCTGGGTGTATACTGGGGGGACGGGGACGACTCCCATTAACCCCTGACTATACCGGGGATACGCTTATCACAATGCCTTTCTGGTCTGTGCTGAAGCAGGGCATTCTGGCAGCCAAGTGGCTTGACCTTTATTAGTGAGCCTGGTTACCCCCTCTCGGAACCACAGACTTAGAAATCGCCAGCTCATATACAGTGCATAAAATATATTTATATATATACCCTTATACACCATTTTAATAAAAAATATCACAAAATTCTTCTAAGTCCCTCGGGAAGAGTGAAAGACGCGCACGTTCATTTTGAGAGCTCCTAGACCTTCCTATAAGAAGTTAGCCAAAAAGTAGCTTCGAAAAACGCTTAGGTTAAGTTTCAGAGTTGCTTCTAATGTACCAAAGCTGGACTTAGACATAATTTCACTCTCACAACATTATGGCTGGTTGGAGACAGTCCGAACCACAAGTACCGGGTTCATGGTTCTGGGCGTATACTGGGGGGACGGGGACGACTCCCATTAACCCCTGACTATACCGGGGATACGCTTATCACAATGCCTTTCTGGTCTGTGCTGAAGCAGGGCATTCTGGCAGCCAAGTGGCTTGACCTTTATTAGTGAGCCTGGTTACCCCCTCTCGGAACCACAGACTTAGAAATCGCCAGCTCATATACAGTGCATAAAATATATTTATATATATACCCTTATACACCATTTTAATAAAAAATATCACAAAATTCTTCTAAGTCCCTCGGAAAGAGTGAAAGACGCGCACGTTCATTTTCAGAGCTCCTAGACCTTGCTATAAGAAGTTTGCCAAAAAGTAGCTTCGAAAAACGCTTAGGTTAAGTTTCAGAGTTGCTTCTAATGTACCAAAGCTGGACTTAGACATAATTTCACTCTCACAACATTATGGCTGGTTGGAGACAGTCCGAACCACAAGTACCGGGTTCATGGTTCTGGGCGTATACTGGGGGGACGGGGACGACTCCCATTAACCCCTGACTATACCGGGGATACGCTTATCACAATGCCTTTCTGGTCTGTGCTGAAGCAGGGCATTCTGGCAGCCAAGTGGCTTGACCTTTATTAGTGAGCCTGGTTACCCCCTCTCGGAACCACAGACTTAGAAATCGCCAGCTCATATACAGTGCATAAAATATATTTATATATATACCCTTATACACCATTTTAATAAAAAATATCACAAAATTCTTCTAAGTCCCTCGGAAAGAGTGAAAGACGCGCACGTTCATTTTCAGAGCTCCTAGACCTTCCTATAAGAAGTTTGCCAAAAAGTATCTTCGAAAAACGCTTAGGGTAAGTTTCAGAGTTGCTTCTAATGTACCAAAGCTGGACTTAGACATAATTTCACTCTCACAACATTATGGCTGGTTGGAGACAGTCCGAACCACAAGTACCGGGTTCATGGTTCTGGGCGTATACTGGGGGGACGGGGACGACTCCCATTAACCCCTGACTATACCGGGGATACGCTTATCACAATGCCTTTCTGGTCTGTGCTGAAGCAGGGCATTCTGGCAGCCAAGTGGCTTGACCTTTATTAGTGAGCCTGGTTACCCCCTCTCGGAACCACAGACTTAGAAATCGCCAGCTCATATACAGTGCATAAAATATATTTATATATATATACCCTTATACACCATTTTAATAAAAAAATATCACAAAATTCTTCTAAGTCCCTCCGGAAGAGTGAAAGACGCGCACGTTCATTTTCACAGCTCCTATATCTTCCTATAAGAAGTTAGCCAAAAAGTAGCTTCGAAAAACGCTTAGGGTAAGTTTCAGAGTTGCTTCTAATGTACCAAAGCTGGACTTAGACATAATTTCACTCTCACAACATTATGGCTGGTTGGAGACAGTCCGAACCACAAGTACCGGGTCCATGGTTCTGGGCGTATACTGGGGGGACGGGGACGACTCCCATTAACCCCTGACTATACCGGGGATACGCTTATCACAATGCCTTTCTGGTCTGTGCTGAAGCAGGGCATTCTGGCAGCCAAGTGGCTTGACCTTTATTAGTGAGCCTGATTACCCCCTCTCGGAACCACAGACTTAGAAATCGCCAGCTCATATACAGTGCATAAAATATATTTATATATATACCCTTATACACCATTTTAATAAAAAATATCACAAAATTCTTCTAAGTCCCTCGGGAAGAGTGAAAGACGCGCACGTTCATTTTCAGAGCTCCTAGATCTTCCTATAAGAAGTTAGCCAAAAAGTAGCTTCGAAAAACGCTTAGGGTAAGTTTCAGAGTTGCTTCTAATGTACCAAAGCTGGACTTAGACATAATTTCACTCTCACAACATTATGGCTGGTTGGAGACAGTCCGAACCACAAGTACCGGGTCCATGGTTCTGGGCGTATACTGCGGGGACGGGGACGAATCCCATTAACCCCTGACTATACCGGGGATACGCTTATCACAATGCCTTTCTGGTCTGTGCTGAAGCAGGGCATTCTGGCAGCCAAGTGGCTTGACCTTTATTAGTGAGCCTGGTTACCCCCTCTCGGAACCACAGACTTAGAAATCGCCAGCTCATATACAGTGCATAAAATATATTTATATATATACCCTTATACACCATTTTAATAAAAAATATCACAAAATTCTTCTAAGTCCCTCGGGAAGAGTGAAAGACGCGCACGTTCATTTTCAGAGCTCCTAGACCTTCCTATAAGAAGTTAGCCAAAAAGTAGCTTCGAAAAACGCTTAGGGTAAGTTTCAGAGTTGCTTCTAATGTACCAAAGCTGGACTTAGACATAATTTCACTCTCACAACATTATGGCTGGTTGGAGACAGTCCGAACCACAAGTACCGGGTCCATGGTTCTGGGCGTATACTGGGGGGACGGGGACGACTCCCATTAACCCCTGACTATACCGGGGATACGCTTATCACAATGCCTTTCTGGTCTGTGCTGAAGCAGGGCATTCTGGCAGCCAAGTGGCTTGACCTTTATTAGTGAGCCTGATTACCCCCTCTCGGAACCACAGACTTAGAAATCGCCAGCTCATATACAGTGCATAAAATATATTTATATATATACCCTTATACACCATTTTAATAAAAAATATCACAACATTCTTCTAAGTCCCTCGGGAAGAGTGAAAGACGCGCACGTTCATTTTCAGAGCTCCTAGACCTTCCTATAAGAAGTTAGCCAAAAAGTAGCTCCGAAAAACGCTTAGGGTAAGTTTCAGAGTTGCTTCTAATGTACCAAAGCTGGACTTAGACATAATTTCACTCTCACAACATTATGGCTGGTTGGAGACAGTCCGAACCACAAGTACCGGGTCCATGGTTCTGGGTGTATACTGGGGGGACGGGGACGACTCCCATTAACCCCTGACTATACCGGGGATACGCTTATCACAATGCCTTTCTGGTCTGTGCTGAAGCAGGGCATTCTGGCAGCCAAGTGGCTTGACCTTTATTAGTGAGCCTGGTTACCCCCTCTCGGAACCACAGACTTAGAAATCGCCAGCTCATATACAGTGCATAAAATATATTTATATATATACCCTTATACACCATTTTAATAAAAAATATCACAAAATTCTTCTAAGTCCCGCGGGAAAAGTGAAAGACGCGCACGTTCATTTTCAGAGCTCCTACACCTTCCTATAAGAAGTTAGCCAAAAAGTAGCTTCGAAAAACGCTTAGGTTAAGTTTCAGAGTTGCTTCTAATGTACCAAAGCTGGACTTAGACATAATTTCACTCTCACAACATTATGGCTGGTTGGAGACAGTCCGAACCACAAGTACCGGGTCCATGGTTCTGGGTGTATACTGTGGGGACGGGGACGACTCCCATTAACCCCTGACTATACCGGGGATACGCTTATCACAATGCCTTTCTGGTCTGTGCTGAAGCAGGGCATTCTGGCAGCCAAGTGGCTTGACCTTTATTAGTGAGCCTGGTAACCCCCTCTCGGAACCACAGACTTAGAAATCGCCAGCTCATATACAGTGCATAAAATATATTTATATATATACCCTTATACACCATTTTAATAAAAAATATCACAAAATTCTTCTAAGTCCCTCGGGAAGAGTGAAAGACGCGCACGTTCATTTTCAGAGCTCCTAGACCTTCCTATAAGAAGTTAGCCAAAAAGTAGCTTCGAAAAACGCTTAAGGTAAGTTTCAGAGTTGCTTCTAATGTACCAAAGCTGGACTTAGACATAATTTCACTCTCACAACATTATGGCTGGTTGGAGACAGTCCGAACCACAAGTACCGGGTCCATGGTTCTGGGTGTATACTGGGGGGACGGGGACGACTCCCATTAACCCCTGACTATACCGGGGATACGCTTATCACAATGCCTTTCTGGTCTGTGCTGAAGCAGGGCATTCTGGCAGCCAAGTGGCTTGACCTTTATTAGTGAGCCTGGTTACCCCCTCTCGGAACCACAGACTTAGAAATCGCCAGCTCATATACAGTGCATAAAATATATTTATATATATACCCTTATACACCATTTTAATAAAAAATATCACAAAATTCTTCTAAGTCCCTCGGGAAGAGTGAAAGACGCGCACGTTCATTTTCACAGCTCCTATATCTTCCTATAAGAAGTTAGCCAAAAAGTAGCTTCGAAAAACGCTTAGGGTAAGTTTCAGAGTTGCTTCTAATGTACCAAAGCTGGACTTAGACATAATTTCACTCTCACAACATTATGGCTGGTTGGAGACAGTCCGAACCACAAGTACCGGGTCCATGGTTCTGGGCGTATACTGGGGGGACGGGGACGACTCCCATTAACCCCTGACTATACCGGGGATACGCTTATCACAATGCCTTTCTGGTCTGTGCTGAAGCAGGGCATTCTGGCAGCCAAGTGGCTTTACCTTTATTAGTGAGCCTGATTACCCCCTCTCGGAACCACAGACTTAGAAATCGCCAGCTCATATACAGTGCATAAAATATATTTATATATATACCCTTATACACCATTTTAATAAAAAATATCACAAAATTCTTCTAAGTCCCTCGGGAAGAGTGAAAGACGCGCACGTTCATTTTCAGAGCTCCTAGATCTTCCTATAAGAAGTTAGCCAAAAAGTAGCTTCGAAAAACGCTTAGGGTAAGTTTCAGAGTTGCTTCTAATGTACCAAAGCTGGACTTAGACATAATTTCACTCTCACAACATTATGGCTGGTTGGAGACAGTCCGAACCACAAGTACCGGGTCCATGGTTCTGGGCGTATACTGCGGGGACGGGGACGAATCCCATTAACCCCTGACTATACCGGGGATACGCTTATCACAATGCCTTTCTGGTCTGTGCTGAAGCAGGGCATTCTGGCAGCCAAGTGGCTTGACCTTTATTAGTGAGCCTGGTTACCCCCTCTCGGAACCACAGACTTAGAAATCGCCAGCTCATATACAGTGCATAAAATATATTTATATATATACCCTTATACACCATTTTAATAAAAAATATCACAAAATTCTTCTAAGTCCCTCGGGAAGAGTGAAAGACGCGCACGTTCATTTTCAGAGCTCCTACACCTTCCTATAAGAAGTTAGCCAAAAAGTAGCTTCGAAAAACGCTTAGGGTAAGTTTCAGAGTTGCTTCTAATGTACCAAAGCTGGACTTAGACATAATTTCACTCTCACAACATTATGGCTGGTTGGAGACAGTCCGAACCACAAGTACCGGGTCCATGGTTCTGGGTGTATACTGGGGGGACGGGGACGACTCCCATTAACCCCTGACTATACCGGGGATACGCTTATCACAATGCCTTTCTGGTCTGTGCTGAAGCAGGGCATTCTGGCAGCCAAGTGGCTTGACCTTTATTAGTGAGCCTGGTTACCCCCTCTCGGAACCACAGACTTAGAAATCGCCAGCTCATATACAGTGCATAAAATATATTTATATATATACCCTTATACACCATTTTAATAAAAAATATCACAAAATTCTTCTAAGTCCCTCGGGAAGAGTGAAAGACGCGCACGTTCATTTTCAGAGCTCCTAGACCTTCCTATAAGAAGTTAGCCAAAAAGTAGCTTCGAAAAACGCTTAAGGTAAGTTTCAGAGTTGCTTCTAATGTACCAAAGCTGGACTTAGACATAATTTCACTCTCACAACATTATGGCTGGTTGGAGACAGTCCGAACCACAAGTACCGGGTCCATGGTTCTGGGTGTATACTGGGGGGACGGGGACGACTCCCATTAACCCCTGACTATACCGGGGATACGCTTATCACAATGCCTTTCTGGTCTGTGCTGAAGCAGGGCATTCTGGCAGCCAAGTGGCTTGACCTTTATTAGTGAGCCTGGTTACCCCCTCTCGGAACCACAGACTTAGAAATCGCCAGCTCATATACAGTGCATAAAATATATTTATATATATACCCTTATACACCATTTTAATAAAAAATATCACAAAATTCTTCTAAGTCCCTCGGGAAGAGTGAAAGACGCGCACGTTCATTTTCAGAGCTCCTAGACCTTCCTATAAGAAGTTAGCCAAAAAGTAGCTTCGAAAAACGCTTAGGTTAAGTTTCAGAGTTGCTTCTAATGTACCAAAGCTGGACTTAGACATAATTTCACTCTCACAACATTATGGCTGGTTGGAGACAGTCCGAACCACAAGTACCGGGTCCATGGTTCTGGGCGTATACTGGGGGGGACGGGGACGACTCCCATTAACCCCTGACTATACCGGGGATACGCTTATCACAATGCCTTTCTGGTCTGTGCTGAAGCAGGGCATTCTGGCAGCCAAGTGGCTTGACCTTTATTAGTGAGCCTGGTTACCCCCCCTCGGAACCACAGACTTAGAAATCGCCAGCTCATATACAGTGCATAAAATATATTTATATATATATACCCTTATACACCATTTTAATAAAAAAATATCACAAAATTCTTCTAAGTCCCTCCGGAAGAGTGAAAGACGCGCACGTTCATTTTCACAGCTCCTAGATCTTCCTATAAGAAGTTAGCCAAAAAGTAGCTTCGAAAAACGCTTAGGGTAAGTTTCAGAGTTGCTTCTAATGTACCAAAGCTGGACTTAGACATAATTTCACTCTCACAACATTATGGCTGGTTGGAGACAGTCCGAACCACAAGTACCGGGTCCATGGTTCTGGGTGTATACTGGGGGGACGGGGACGACTCCCATTAACCCCTGACTATACCGGGGATACGCTTATCACAATGCCTTTCTGGTCTGTGCTGAAGCAGGGCATTCTGGCAGCCAAGTGGCTTGACCTTTATTAGTGAGCCTGGTTACCCCCCCTCGGAACCACAGACTTAGAAATCGCCAGCTCATATACAGTGCATAAAATATATTTATATATATATACCCTTATACACCATTTTAATAAAAAAATATCACAAAATTCTTCTAAGTCCCTCCGGAAGAGTGAAAGAAGCGCACGTTCATTTTCACAGCTCCTAGATCTTCCTATAAGAAGTTAGCCAAAAAGTAGCTTCGAAAAACGCTTAGGGTAAGTTTCAGAGTTGCTTCTAATGTACCAAAGCTGGACTTAGACATAATTTCACTCTCACAACATTATGGCTGGTTGGAGACAGTCCGAACCACAAGTACCGGGTCCATGGTTCTGGGCGTATACTGGGGGGACGGGGACGACTCCCATTAACCCCTGACTATACCGGGGATACGCTTATCACAATGTCTTTCTGGTCTGTGCTGAAGCAGGGCATTCTGGCAGCCAAGTGGCTTGACCTTTATTAGTGAGCCTGATTACCCCCTCTCGGAACCACAGACTTAGAAATCGCCAGCTCATATACAGTGCATAAAATATATTTATATATATACCCTTATACACCATTTTAATAAAAAATATCACAAAATTCTTCTAAGTCCCTCGGGAAGAGTGAAAGACGCGCACGTTCATTTTCAGAGCTCCTAGATCTTCCTATAAGAAGTTAGCCAAAAAGTAGCTTCGAAAAACGCTTAGGGTACGTTTCAGAGTTGCTTCTAATGTACCAAAGCTGGACTTAGACATAATTTCACTCTCACAACATTATGGCTGGTTGGAGACAGTCCGAACCACAAGTACCGGGTCCATGGTTCTGGGCGTATACTGGGGGGACGGGGACGAATCCCATTAACCCCTGACTATACCGGGGATTCGCTTATCACAATGCCTTTCTGGTCTGTGCTGAAGCAGGGCATTCTGGCAGCCAAGTGGCTTGACCTTTATTAGTGAGCCTGGTTACCCCCTCTCGGAACCACAGACTTAGAAATCGCCAGCTCATATACAGTGCATAAAATATATTTATATATATACCCTTATACACCATTTTAATAAAAAATATCACAAAATTCTTCTAAGTCCCTCGGGAAGAGTGAAAGACGCGCACGTTCATTTTTAGAGCTCCTAGACCTTCCTATAAGAAGTTAGCCAAAAAGTAGCTTCGAAAAACGCTTAGGTTAAGTTTCAGAGTTGCTTCTAATGTACCACAGCTGGACTTAGACATAATTTCACTCTCACAACATTATGGCTGGTTGGAGACAGTCCGAACCACAAGTACCGGGTCCATGGTTCTGGGCGTATACTGGGGGGACGGGGACGACTCCCATTAACCCCTGACTATACCGGGGATACGCTTATCACAATGCCTTTCTGGTCTGTGCTGAAGCAGAGCATTCTGGCAGCCAAGTGGCTTGACCTTTATTAGTGAGCCTGGTTACCCCCTCTCGGAACCACAGACTTAGAAATCGCCAGCTCATATACAGTGCATAAAATATATTTATATATATACCCTTATACACCATTTTAATAAAAAATATCACAAAATTCTTTTAAGTCCCTCGGGAAGAGTGAAAGACGCGCACGTTCATTTTTAGAGCTCCTAGACCTTCCTATAAGAAGTTAGCCAAAAAGTAGCTTCGAAAAACGCTTAGGTTAAGTTTCAGAGTTGCTTCTAATGTACCAAAGCTGGACTTAGACATAATTTCACTCTCACAACATTATGGCTGGTTGGAGACAGTCCGAACCACAAGTACCGGGTCCATGGTTCTGGGCGTATACTGGGGGGACGGGGACGACTCCCATTAACCCCTGACTATACCGGGGATACGCTTATCACAATGCCTTTCTGGTCTGTGCTGAAGCAGGGCATTCTGGCAGCCAAGTGGCTTGACCTTTATTAGTGAGCCTGGTTACCCCCTCTCGGAACCACAGACTTAGAAATCGCCAGCTCATATACAGTGCATAAAATATATTTATATATATACCCTTATACACCATTTTAATAAAAAATATCACAAAATTCTTCTAAGTCCCTCGGGAAGAGTGAAAGACGCGCACGTTCATTTTTAGAGCTCCTAGACCTTCCTATAAGAAGTTAGCCAAAAAGTAGCTTCGAAAAACGCTTAGGGTAAGTTTCAGAGTTGCTTCTAATGTACCAAAGCTGGACTTAGACATAATTTCACTCTCACAACATTATGGCTGGTTGGAGACAGTCCGAACCACAAGTACCGGGTCCATGGTTCTGGGCGTATACTGGGGGGACGGGGACGACTCCCATTAACCCCTGACTATACCGGGGATACGCTTATCACAATGCCTTTCTGGTCTGTGCTGAAGCAGGGCATTCTGGCAGCCAAGTGGCTTGACCTTTATTAGTGAGCCTGGTTACCCCCTCTCGGAACCACAGACTTAGAAATCGCCAGCTCATATACAGTGCATAAAATATATTTATATATATACCCTTATACACCATTTTAATAAAAAATATCACAACATTCTTCTAAGTCCCTCGGGAAGAGTGAAAGACGCGCACGTTCATTTTCAGAGCTCCTACACCTTCCTATAAGAAGTTAGCCAAAAAGTAGCTTCGAAAAACGCTTAGGGTAAGTTTCAGAGTTGCTTCTAATGTACCAAAGCTGGACTTAGACATAATTTCACTCTCACAACATTATGGCTGGTTGGAGACAGTCCGAACCACAAGTACCGGGTCCATGGTTCTGGGTGTATACTGGGGGGACGGGGACGACTCCCATTAACCCCTGACTATACCGGGGATACGCTTATCACAATGCCTTTCTGGTCTGTGCTGAAGCAGGGCATTCTGGCAGCCAAGTGGCTTGACCTTTATTAGTGAGCCTGGTTACCCCCTCTCGGAACCACAGACTTAGAAATCGCCAGCTCATATACAGTGCATAAAATATATTTATATATATACCCTTATACACCATTTTAATAAAAAATATCACAAAATTCTTCTAAGTCCCTCGGGAAGAGTGAAAGACGCGCACGTTCATTTTCAGAGCTCCTAGACCTTCCTATAAGAAGTTAGCCAAAAAGTAGCTTCGAAAAACGCTTAAGGTAAGTTTCAGAGTTGCTTCTAATGTACCAAAGCTGGACTTAGACATAATTTCACTCTCACAACATTATGGCTGGTTGGAGACAGTCCGAACCACAAGTACCGGGTCCATGGTTCTGGGTGTATACTGGGGGGACGGGGACGACTCCCATTAACCCCTGACTATACCGGGGATACGCTTATCACAATGCCTTTCTGGTCTGTGCTGAAGCAGGGCATTCTGGCAGCCAAGTGGCTTGACCTTTATTAGTGAGCCTGGTTACCCCCTCTCGGAACCACAGACTTAGAAATCGCCAGCTCATATACAGTGCATAAAATATATTTATATATATACCCTTATACACCATTTTAATAAAAAATATCACAAAATTCTTCTAAGTCCCTCGGGAAGAGTGAAAGACGCGCACGTTCATTTTCAGAGCTCCTAGACCTTCCTATAAGAAGTTAGCCAAAAAGTAGCTTCGAAAAACGCTTAGGTTAAGTTTCAGAGTTGCTTCTAATGTACCAAAGCTGGACTTAGACATAATTTCACTCTCACAACATTATGGCTGGTTGGAGACAGTCCGAACCACAAGTACCGGGTCCATGGTTCTGGGCGTATACTGGGGGGGACGGGGACGACTCCCATTAACCCCTGACTATACCGGGGATACGCTTATCACAATGCCTTTCTGGTCTGTGCTGAAGCAGGGCATTCTGGCAGCCAAGTGGCTTGACCTTTATTAGTGAGCCTGGTTACCCCCTCTCGGAACCACAGACTTAGAAATCGCCAGCTCATATACAGTGCATAAAATATATTTATATATATATACCCTTATACACCATTTTAATAAAAAAATATCACAAAATTCTTCTAAGTCCCTCCGGAAAAGTGAAAGACGCGCACGTTCATTTTCACAGCTCCTAGATCTTCCTATAAGAAGTTAGCCAAAAAGTAGCTTCGAAAAACGCTTAGGGTAAGTTTCAGAGTTGCTTCTAATGTACCAAAGCTGGACTTAGACATAATTTCACTCTCACAACATTATGGCTGGTTGGAGACAGTCCGAACCACAAGTACCGGGTCCATGGTTCTGGGCGTATACTGGGGGGACGGGGACGACTCCCATTAACCCCTGACTATACCGGGGATACGCTTATCACAATGCCTTTCTGGTCTGTGCTGAAGCAGGGCATTCTGGCAGCCAAGTGGCTTGACCTTTATTAGTGAGCCTGGTTACCCCCTCTCGGAACCACAGACTTAGAAATCGCCAGCTCATATACAGTGCATAAAATATATTTATATATATACCCTTATACACCATTTTAATAAAAAATATCACAAAATTCTTCTAAGTCCCTCGGGAAGAGTGAAAGACGCGCACGTTCATTTTCAGAGCTCCTAGACCTTCCTATAAGAAGTTAGCCAAAAAGTAGCTTCGAAAAACGCTTAGGGTAAGTTTCAGAGTTGCTTCTAATGTACCAAAGCTGGACTTAGACATAATTTCACTCTCACAACATTATGGCTGGTTGGAGACAGTCCGAACCACAAGTACCGGGTCCATGGTTCTGGGCGTATACTGGGGGGACGGGGACGACTCCCATTAACCCCTGACTATACCGGGGATACGCTTATCACAATGCCTTTCTGGTCTGTGCTGAAGCAGGGCATTCTGGCAGCCAAGTGGCTTGACCTTTATTAGTGAGCCTGGTTACCCCCCCTCGGAACCACAGACTTAGAAATCGCCAGCTCATATACAGTGCATAAAATATATTTATATATATATACCCTTATACACCATTTTAATAAAAAAATATCACAAAATTCTTCTAAGTCCCTCCGGAAGAGTGAAAGACGCGCACGTTCATTTTCACAGCTCCTAGATCTTCCTATAAGAAGTTAGCCAAAAAGTAGCTTCGAAAAACGCTTAGGGTAAGTTTCAGAGTTGCTTCTAATGTACCAAAGCTGGACTTAGACATAATTTCACTCTCACAACATTATGGCTGGTTGGAGACAGTCCGAACCACAAGTACCGGGTCCATGGTTCTGGGTGTATACTGGGGGGACGGGGACGACTCCCATTAACCCCTGACTATACCGGGGATACGCTTATCACAATGCCTTTCTGGTCTGTGCTGAAGCAGGGCATTCTGGCAGCCAAGTGGCTTGACCTTTATTAGTGAGCCTGGTTACCCCCTCTCGGAACCACAGACTTAGAAATCGCCAGCTCATATACAGTGCATAAAATATATTTATATATATACCCTTATACACCATTTTAATAAAAAATATCACAAAATTCTTCTAAGTCCCTCGGGAAGAGTGAAAGACGCGCACGTTCATTTTCAGAGCTCCTAGACCTTCCTATAAGAAGTTAGCCAAAAAGTAGCTTCGAAAAACGCTTAGGTTAAGTTTCAGAGTTGCTTCTAATGTACCAAAGCTGGACTTAGACATAATTTCACTCTCACAACATTATGGCTGGTTGGAGACAGTCCGAACCACAAGTACCGGGTCCATGGTTCTGGGCGTATACTGGGGGGGACGGGGACGACTCCCATTAACCCCTGACTATACCGGGGATACGCTTATCACAATGCCTTTCTGGTCTGTGCTGAAGCAGGGCATTCTGGCAGCCAAGTGGCTTGACCTTTATTAGTGAGCCTGGTTACCCCCCCTCGGAACCACAGACTTAGAAATCGCCAGCTCATATACAGTGCATAAAATATATTTATATATATATACCCTTATACACCATTTTAATAAAAAAATATCACAAAATTCTTCTAAGTCCCTCCGGAAGAGTGAAAGACGCGCACGTTCATTTTCACAGCTCCTAGATCTTCCTATAAGAAGTTAGCCAAAAAGTAGCTTCGAAAAACGCTTAGGGTAAGTTTCAGAGTTGCTTCTAATGTACCAAAGCTGGACTTAGACATAATTTCACTCTCACAACATTATGGCTGGTTGGAGACAGTCCGAACCACAAGTACCGGGTCCATGGTTCTGGGCGTATACTGGGGGGACGGGGACGACTCCCATTAACCCCTGACTATACCGGGGATACGCTTATCACAATGTCTTTCTGGTCTGTGCTGAAGCAGGGCATTCTGGCAGCCAAGTGGCTTGACCTTTATTAGTGAGCCTGATTACCCCCTCTCGGAACCACAGACTTAGAAATCGCCAGCTCATATACAGTGCATAAAATATATTTATATATATACCCTTATACACCATTTTAATAAAAAATATCACAAAATTCTTCTAAGTCCCTCGGGAAGAGTGAAAGACGCGCACGTTCATTTTCAGAGCTCCTAGATCTTCCTATAAGAAGTTAGCCAAAAAGTAGCTTCGAAAAACGCTTAGGGTACGTTTCAGAGTTGCTTCTAATGTACCAAAGCTGGACTTAGACATAATTTCACTCTCACAACATTATGGCTGGTTGGAGACAGTCCGAACCACAAGTACAGGGTCCATGGTTCTGGGCGTATACTGGGGGGACGGGGACGAATCCCATTAACCCCTGACTATACCGGGGATTCGCTTATCACAATGCCTTTCTGGTCTGTGCTGAAGCAGGGCATTCTGGCAGCCAAGTGGCTTGACCTTTATTAGTGAGCCTGGTTACCCCCTCTCGGAACCACAGACTTAGAAATCGCCAGCTCATATACAGTGCATAAAATATATTTATATATATACCCTTATACACCATTTTAATAAAAAATATCACAAAATTCTTCTAAGTCCCTCGGGAAGAGTGAAAGACGCGCACGTTCATTTTCAGAGCTCCTAGACCTTCCTATAAGAAGTTAGCCAAAAAGTAGCTTCGAAAAACGCTTAGGGTAAGTTTCAGAGTTGCTTCTAATGTACCAAAGCTGGACTTAGACATAATTTCACTCTCACAACATTATAGCTGGTTGGAGACAGTCCGAACCACAAGTACCGGGTCCATGGTTCTGGGCGTATACTGGGGGGACGGGGACGACTCCCATTAACCCCTGACTATACCGGGGATACGCTTATCACAATGCCTTTCTGGTCTGTGCTGAAGCAGGGCATTCTGGCAGCCAAGTGGCTTGACCTTTATTAGTGAGCCTGGTTACCCCCTCTCGGAACCACAGACTTAGAAATCGCCAGCTCATATACAGTGCATAAAATATATTTATATATATACCCTTATACACCATTTTAATAAAAAATATCACAAAATTCTTCTAAGTCCCGCGGGAAAATTGAAAGACGCGCACGTTCATTTTCAGAGCTCCTACACCTTCCTATAAGAAGTTAGCCAAAAAGTAGCTTCGAAAAACGCTTAGGGTAAGTTTCAGAGTTGCTTCTAATGTACCAAAGCTGGACTTAGACATAATTTCACTCTCACAACATTATGGCTGGTTGGAGACAGTCCGAACCACAAGTACCGGGTCCATGGTTCTGGGTGTATACTGGGGGGACGGGGACGACTCCCATTAACCCCTGACTATACCGGGGATACGCTTATCACAATGCCTTTCTGGTCTGTGCTGAAGCAGGGCATTCTGGCAGCCAAGTGGCTTGACCTTTATTAGTGAGCCTGGTTACCCCCTCTCGGAACCACAGACTTAGAAATCGCCAGCTCATATACAGTGCATAAAATATATTTATATATATACCCTTATACACCATTTTAATAAAAAATATCACAAAATTCTTCTAAGTCCCTCGGGAAGAGTGAAAGACGCGCACGTTCATTTTCAGAGCTCCTAGACCTTCCTATAAGAAGTTAGCCAAAAAGTAGCTTCGAAAAACGCTTAAGGTAAGTTTCAGAGTTGCTTCTAATGTACCAAAGCTGGACTTAGACATAATTTCACTCTCACAACATTATGGCTGGTTGGAGACAGTCCGAACCACAAGTACCGGGTCCATGGTTCTGGGTGTATACTGGGGGGACGGGGACGACTCCCATTAACCCCTGACTATACCGGGGATACGCTTATCACAATGCCTTTCTGGTCTGTGCTGAAGCAGGGCATTCTGGCAGCCAAGTGGCTTGACCTTTATTAGTGAGCCTGGTTACCCCCTCTCGGAACCACAGACTTAGAAATCGCCAGCTCATATACAGTGCATAAAATATATTTATATATATACCCTTATACACCATTTTAATAAAAAATATCACAAAATTCTTCTAAGTCCCTCGGGAAGAGTGAAAGACGCGCACGTTCATTTTCAGAGCTCCTAGACCTTCCTATAAGAAGTTAGCCAAAAAGTAGCTTCGAAAAACGCTTAGGTTAAGTTTCAGAGTTGCTTCTAATGTACCAAAGCTGGACTTAGACATAATTTCACTCTCACAACATTATGGCTGGTTGGAGACAGTCCGAACCACAAGTACCGGGTCCATGGTTCTGGGCGTATACTGGGGGGGACGGGGACGACTCCCATTAACCCCTGACTATACCGGGGATACGCTTATCACAATGCCTTTCTGGTCTGTGCTGAAGCAGGGCATTCTGGCAGCCAAGTGGCTTGACCTTTATTAGTGAGCCTGGTTACCCCCTCTCGGAACCACAGACTTAGAAATCGCCAGCTCATATACAGTGCATAAAATATATTTATATATATATACCCTTATACACCATTTTAATAAAAAAATATCACAAAATTCTTCTAAGTCCCTCCGGAAAAGTGAAAGACGCGCACGTTCATTTTCACAGCTCCTAGATCTTCCTATAAGAAGTTAGCCAAAAAGTAGCTTCGAAAAACGCTTAGGGTAAGTTTCAGAGTTGCTTCTAATGTACCAAAGCTGGACTTAGACATAATTTCACTCTCACAACATTATGGCTGGTTGGAGACAGTCCGAACCACAAGTACCGGGTCCATGGTTCTGGGCGTATACTGGGGGGACGGGGACGACTCCCATTAACCCCTGACTATACCGGGGATACGCTTATCACAATGCCTTTCTGGTCTGTGCTGAAGCAGGGCATTCTGGCAGCCAAGTGGCTTGACCTTTATTAGTGAGCCTGGTTACCCCCTCTCGGAACCACAGACTTAGAAATCGCCAGCTCATATACAGTGCATAAAATATATTTATATATATACCCTTATACACCATTTTAATAAAAAATATCACAAAATTCTTCTAAGTCCCTCGGGAAGAGTGAAAGACGCGCACGTTCATTTTCAGAGCTCCTAGACCTTCCTATAAGAAGTTAGCCAAAAAGTAGCTTCGAAAAACGCTTAGGGTAAGTTTCAGAGTTGCTTCTAATGTACCAAAGCTGGACTTAGACATAATTTCACTCTCACAACATTATGGCTGGTTGGAGACAGTCCGAACCACAAGTACCGGGTCCATGGTTCTGGGCGTATACTGGGGGGACGGGGACGACTCCCATTAACCCCTGACTATACCGGGGATACGCTTATCACAATGCCTTTCTGGTCTGTGCTGAAGCAGGGCATTCTGGCAGCCAAGTGGCTTGACCTTTATTAGTGAGCCTGGTTACCCCCTCTCGGAACCACAGACTTAGAAATCGCCAGCTCATATACAGTGCATAAAATATATTTATATATATACCCTTATACACCATTTTAATAAAAAATATCACAAAATTCTTCTAAGTCCCGCGGGAAAAGTGAAAGACGCGCACGTTCATTTTCAGAGCTCCTACACCTTCCTATAAGAAGTTAGCCAAAAAGTAGCTTCGAAAAACGCTTAGGGTAAGTTTCAGAGTTGCTTCTAATGTACCAAAGCTGGACTTAGACATAATTTCACTCTCACAACATTATGGCTGGTTGGAGACAGTCCGAACCACAAGTACCGGGTCCATGGTTCTGGGTGTATACTGGGGGGACGGGGACGACTCCCATTAACCCCTGACTATACCGGGGATACGCTTATCACAATGCCTTTCTGGTCTGTGCTGAAGCAGGGCATTCTGGCAGCCAAGTGGCTTGACCTTTATTAGTGAGCCTGGTTACCCCCTCTCGGAACCACAGACTTAGAAATCGCCAGCTCATATACAGTGCATAAAATATATTTATATATATACCCTTATACACCATTTTAATAAAAAATATCACAAAATTCTTCTAAGTCCCTCGGGAAGAGTGAAAGACGCGCACGTTCATTTTCAGAGCTCCTAGACCTTCCTATAAGAAGTTAGCCAAAAAGTAGCTTCGAAAAACGCTTAAGGTAAGTTTCAGAGTTGCTTCTAATGTACCAAAGCTGGACTTAGACATAATTTCACTCTCACAACATTATGGCTGGTTGGAGACAGTCCGAACCACAAGTACCGGGTCCATGGTTCTGGGTGTATACTGGGGGGACGGGGACGACTCCCATTAACCCCTGACTATACCGGGGATACGCTTATCACAATGCCTTTCTGGTCTGTGCTGAAGCAGGGCATTCTGGCAGCCAAGTGGCTTGACCTTTATTAGTGAGCCTGGTTACCCCCTCTCGGAACCACAGACTTAGAAATCGCCAGCTCATATACAGTGCATAAAATATATTTATATATATACCCTTATACACCATTTTAATAAAAAATATCACAAAATTCTTCTAAGTCCCTCGGGAAGAGTGAAAGACGCGCACGTTCATTTTCAGAGCTCCTAGACCTTCCTATAAGAAGTTAGCCAAAAAGTAGCTTCGAAAAACGCTTAGGTTAAGTTTCAGAGTTGCTTCTAATGTACCAAAGCTGGACTTAGACATAATTTCACTCTCACAACATTATGGCTGGTTGGAGACAGTCCGAACCACAAGTACCGGGTCCATGGTTCTGGGCGTATACTGGGGGGGACGGGGACGACTCCCATTAACCCCTGACTATACCGGGGATACGCTTATCACAATGCCTTTCTGGTCTGTGCTGAAGCAGGGCATTCTGGCAGCCAAGTGGCTTGACCTTTATTAGTGAGCCTGGTTACCCCCTCTCGGAACCACAGACTTAGAAATCGCCAGCTCATATACAGTGCATAAAATATATTTATATATATATACCCTTATACACCATTTTAATAAAAAAATATCACAAAATTCTTCTAAGTCCCTCCGGAAGAGTGAAAGACGCGCACGTTCATTTTCACAGCTCCTAGATCTTCCTATAAGAAGTTAGCCAAAAAGTAGCTTCGAAAAACGCTTAGGGTAAGTTTCAGAGTTGCTTCTAATGTACCAAAGCTGGACTTAGACATAATTTCACTCTCACAACATTATGGCTGGTTGGAGACAGTCCGAACCACAAGTACCGGGTCCATGGTTCTGGGCGTATACTGGGGGGACGGGGACGACTCCCATTAACCCCTGACTATACCGGGGATACGCTTATCACAATGCCTTTCTGGTCTGTGCTGAAGCAGGGCATTCTGGCAGCCAAGTGGCTTGACCTTTATTAGTGAGCCTGATTACCCCCTCTCGGAACCACAGACTTAGAAATCGCCAGCTCATATACAGTGCATAAAATATATTTATATATATACCCTTATACACCATTTTAATAAAAAATATCACAAAATTCTTCTAAGTCCCTCGGGAAGAGTGAAAG
Organism: Ascaphus truei; assembly: GCF_040206685.1. Classification (NCBI taxonomy): domain Eukaryota; kingdom Metazoa; phylum Chordata; class Amphibia; order Anura; family Ascaphidae; genus Ascaphus; species Ascaphus truei. Next base: position 159,842 of record NW_027455248.1, read on the forward strand.
ACGCGCACGTTCATTTTCAGAGCTCCTAGATCTTCCTATAAGAAGTTAGCCAAAAAGTAGCTTCGAAAAACGCTTAGGGTAAGTTTCAGAGTTGCTTCTAATGTACCAAAGCTGGACTTAGACATAATTTCACTCTCACAACATTATGGCTGGTTGGAGACAGTCCGAACCACAAGTACCGGGTCCATGGTTCTGGGCGTATACTGGGGGGACGGGGACGAATCCCATTAACCCCTGACTATACCGGGGATACGCTTATCACAATGCCTTTCTGGTCTGTGCTGAAGCAGGGCATTCTGGCAGCCAAGTGGCTTGACCTTTATTAGTGAGCCTGGTTACCCCCTCTCGGAACCACAGACTTAGAAATCGCCAGCTCATATACAGTGCATAAAATATATTTATATATATACCCTTATACACCATTTTAATAAAAAATATCACAAAATTCTTCTAAGTCCCTCGGGAAGAGTGAAAGACGCGCACGTTCATTTTCAGAGCTCCTAGACCTTCCTATAAGAAGTTAACCAAAAAGTAGCTTCGAAAAACGCTTAGGGTAAGTTTCAGAGTTGCTTCTAATGTACCAAAGCTGGACTTAGACATAATTTCACTCTCACAACATTATGGCTGGTTGGAGACAGTCCGAACCACAAGTACCGGGTCCATGGTTCTGGGCGTATACTGGGGGGACGGGGACGACTCCCATTAACCCCTGACTATACCGGGGATACGCTTATCACAATGCCTTTCTGGTCTGTGCTGAAGCAGGGCATTCTGGCAGCCAAGTGGCTTGACCTTTATTAGTGAGCCTGATTACCCCCTCTCGGAACCACAGACTTAGAAATCGCCAGCTCATATACAGTGCATAAAATATATTTATATATATACCCTTATACACCATTTTAATAAAAAATATCACAAAATTCTTCTAAGTCCCTCGGGAAGAGTGAAAGACGCGCACGTTCATTTTCAGAGCTCCTAGACCTTCCTATAAGAAGTTAGCCAAAAAGTAGCTTCGAAAAACGCTTAGGGTAAGTTTCAGAGTTGCTTCTAATGTACCAAAGCTGGACTTAGACATAATTTCACTCTCACAACATTATGGCTGGTTGGAGACAGTCCGAACCACAAGTACCGGGTCCATGGTTCTGGGTGTATACTGGGGGGACGGGGACGACTCCCATTAACCCCTGACTATACCGGGGATACGCTTATCACAATGCCTTTCTGGTCTGTGCTGAAGCAGGGCATTCTGGCAGCCAAGTGGCTTGACCTTTATTAGTGAGCCTGGTTACCCCCTCTCGGAACCACAGACTTAGAAATCGCCAGCTCATATACAGTGCATAAAATATATTTATATATATACCCTTATACACCATTTTAATAAAAAATATCACAAAATTCTTCTAAGTCCCTCGGGAAGAGTGAAAGACGCGCACGTTCATTTTCAGAGCTCCTAGACCTTCCTATAAGAAGTTAACCAAAAAGTAGCTTCGAAAAACGCTTAGGGTAAGTTTCAGAGTTGCTTCTAATGTACCAAAGCTGGACTTAGACATAATTTCACTCTCACAACATTATGGCTGGTTGGAGACAGTCCGAACCACAAGTACCGGGTCCATGGTTCTGGGCGTATACTGGGGGGACGGGGACGACTCCCATTAACCCCTGACTATACCGGGGATACGCTTATCACAATGCCTTTCTGGTCTGTGCTGAAGCAGGGCATTCTGGCAGCCAAGTGGCTTGACCTTTATTAGTGAGCCTGATTACCCCCTCTCGGAACCACAGACTTAGAAATCGCCAGCTCATATACAGTGCATAAAATATATTTATATATATACCCTTATACACCATTTTAATAAAAAATATCACAAAATTCTTCTAAGTCCCTCGGGAAGAGTGAAAGACGCGCACGTTCATTTTCAGAGCTCCTAGACCTTCCTATAAGAAGTTAGCCAAAAAGTAGCTTCGAAAAACGCTTAGGGTAAGTTTCAGAGTTGCTTCTAATGTACCAAAGCTGGACTTAGACATAATTTCACTCTCACAACATTATGGCTGGTTGGAGACAGTCCGAACCACAAGTACCGGGTCCATGGTTCTGGGTGTATACTGGGGGGACGGGGACGACTCCCATTAACCCCTGACTATACCGGGGATACGCTTATCACAATGCCTTTCTGGTCTGTGCTGAAGCAGGGCATTCTGGCAGCCAAGTGGCTTGACCTTTATTAGTGAGCCTGGTTACCCCCTCTCGGAACCACAGACTTAGAAATCGCCAGCTCATATACAGTGCATAAAATATATTTATATATATACCCTTATACACCATTTTAATAAAAAATATCACAAAATTCTTCTAAGTCCCTCGGGAAGAGTGAAAGACGCGCACGTTCATTTTTAGAGCTCCTAGACCTTCCTATAAGAAGTTAGCCAAAAAGTAGCTTCGAAAAACGCTTAGGGTAAGTTTCAGAGTTGCTTCTAATGTACCAAAGCTGGACTTAGACATAATTTCACTCTCACAACATTATGGCTGGTTGGAGACAGTCCGAACCACAAGTACCGGGTCCATGGTTCTGGGCGTATACTGGGGGGACGGGGACGAATCCCATTAACCCCTGACTATACCGGGGATACGCTTATCACAATGCCTTTCTGGTCTGTGCTGAAGCAGGGCATTCTGGCAGCCAAGTGGCTTGACCTTTATTAGTGAGCCTGGTTACCCCCTCTCGGAACCACAGACTTAGAAATCGCCAGCTCATATACAGTGCATAAAATATATTTATATATATACCCTTATACACCATTTTAATAAAAAATATCACAAAATTCTTCTAAGTCCCTCGGGAAGAGTGAAAGACGCGCACGTTCATTTTCAGAGCTCGTAGACCTTCCTATAAGAAGTTAACCAAAAAGTAGCTTCGAAAAACGCTTAGGGTAAGTTTCAGAGTTGCTTCTAATGTACCAAAGCTGGACTTAGACATAATTTCACTCTCACAACATTATGGCTGGTTGGAGACAGTCCGAACCACAAGTACCGGGTCCATGGTTCTGGGCGTATACTGGGGGGACGGGGACGACTCCCATTAACCCCTGACTATACCGGGGATACGCTTATCACAATGCCTTTCTGGTCTGTGCTGAAGCAGGGCATTCTGGCAGCCAAGTGGCTTGACCTTTATTAGTGAGCCTGATTACCCCCTCTCGGAACCACAGACTTAGAAATCGCCAGCTCATATACAGTGCATAAAATATATTTATATATATACCCTTATACACCATTTTAATAAAAAATATCACAAAATTCTTCTAAGTCCCTCGGGAAGAGTGAAAGACGCGCACGTTCATTTTCAGAGCTCCTAGACCTTCCTATAAGAAGTTAGCCAAAAAGTAGCTTCGAAAAACGCTTAGGGTAAGTTTCAGAGTTGCTTCTAATGTACCAAAGCTGGACTTAGACATAATTTCACTCTCACAACATTATGGCTGGTTGGAGACAGTCCGAACCACAAGTACCGGGTCCATGGTTCTGGGTGTATACTGGGGGGACGGGGACGACTCCCATTAACCCCTGACTATACCGGGGATACGCTTATCACAATGCCTTTCTGGTCTGTGCTGAAGCAGGGCATTCTGGCAGCCAAGTGGCTTGACCTTTATTAGTGAGCCTGGTTACCCCCTCTCGGAACCACAGACTTAGAAATCGCCAGCTCATATACAGTGCATAAAATATATTTATATATATACCCTTATACACCATTTTAATAAAAAATATCACAAAATTCTTCTAAGTCCCTCGGGAAGAGTGAAAGACGCGCACGTTCATTTTTAGAGCTCCTAGACCTTCCTATAAGAAGTTAGCCAAAAAGTAGCTTCGAAAAACGCTTAGGGTAAGTTTCAGAGTTGCTTCTAATGTACCAAAGCTGGACTTAGACATAATTTCACTCTCACAACATTATGGCTGGTTGGAGACAGTCCGAACCACAAGTACCGGGTCCATGGTTCTGGGTGTATACTGGGGGGACGGGGACGACTCCCATTAACCCCTGACTATACCGGGGATACGCTTATCACAATGCCTTTCTGGTCTGTGCTGAAGCAGGGCATTCTGGCAGCCAAGTGGCTTGACCTTTATTAGTGAGCCTGGTTACCCCCTCTCGGAACCACAGACTTAGAAATCGCCAGCTCATATACAGTGCATAAAATATATTTATATATATACCCTTATACACCATTTTAATAAAAAATATCACAAAATTCTTCTAAGTCCCTCGGGAAGAGTGAAAGACGCGCACGTTCATTTTCAGAGCTCCTAGACCTTCCTATAAGAAGTTAGCCAAAAAGTAGCTTCGAAAAACGCTTAAGGTAAGTTTCAGAGTTGCTTCTAATGTACCAAAGCTGGACTTAGACATAATTTCACTCTCACAACATTATGGCTGGTTGGAGACAGTCCGAACCACAAGTACCGGGTCCATGGTTCTGGGTGTATACTGGGGGGACGGGGACGACTCCCATTAACCCCTGACTATACCGGGGATACGCTTATCACAATGCCTTTCTGGTCTGTGCTGAAGCAGGGCATTCTGGCAGCCAAGTGGCTTGACCTTTATTAGTGAGCCTGGTTACCCCCTCTCGGAACCACAGACTTAGAAATCGCCAGCTCATATACAGTGCATAAAATATATTTATATATATATACCCTTATACACCATTTTAATAAAAAAATATCACAAAATTCTTCTAAGTCCCTCCGGAAGAGTGAAAGACGCGCACGTTCATTTTCACAGCTCCTAGATCTTCCTATAAGAAGTTAGCCAAAAAGTAGCTTCGAAAAACGCTTAGGGTAAGTTTCAGAGTTGCTTCTAATGTACCAAAGCTGGACTTAGACATAATTTCACTCTCACAACATTATGGCTGGTTGGAGACAGTCCGAACCACAAGTACCGGGTCCATGGTTCTGGGCGTATACTGGGGGGACGGGGACCACTCCCATTAACCCCTGACTATACCGGGGATACGCTTATCACAATGCCTTTCTGGTCTGTGCTGAAGCAGGGCATTCTGGCAGCCAAGTGGCTTGACCTTTATTAGTGAGCCTGATTACCCCCTCTCGGAACCACAGACTTAGAAATCGCCAGCTCATATACAGTGCATAAAATATATTTATATATATACCCTTATACACCATTTTAATAAAAAATATCACAAAATTCTTCTAAGTCCCTCGGGAAGAGTGAAAGACGCGCACGTTCATTTTCAGAGCTCCTAGACCTTCCTATAAGAAGTTAGCCAAAAAGTAGCTTCGAAAAACGCTTAGGGTAAGTTTCAGAGTTGCTTCTAATGTACCAAAGCTGGACTTAGACATAATTTCACTCTCACAACATTATGGCTGGTTGGAGACAGTCCGAACCACAAGTACCGGGTCCATGGTTCTGGGCGTATACTGGGGGGACGGGGACGACTCCCATTAACCCCTGACTATACCGGGGATACGCTTATCACAATGCCTTTCTGGTCTGTGCTGAAGCAGGGCATTCTGGCAGCCAAATGGCTTGACCTTTATTAGTGAGCCTGATTACCCCCTCTCGGAACCACAGACTTAGAAATCGCCAGCTCATATACAGTGCATAAAATATATTTATATATATACCCTTATACACCATTTTAATAAAAAATATCACAAAATTCTTCTAAGTCCCTCGGGAAGAGTGAAAGACGCGCACGTTCATTTTCAGAGCTCCTAGACCTTCCTATAAGAAGTTAGCCAAAAAGTAGCTTCGAAAAACGCTTAGGGTAAGTTTCAGAGTTGCTTCTAATGTACCAAATCTGGACTTAGACATAATTTCACTCTCACAACATTATGGCTGGTTGGAGACAGTCCGAACCACAAGTACCGGGTCCATGGTTCTGGGCGTATACTGGGGGGACGGGGACGACTCCCATTAACCCCTGACTATACCGGGGATACGCTTATCACAATGCCTTTCTGGTCTGTGCTGAAGCAGGGCATTCTGGCAGCCAAATGGCTTGACCTTTATTAGTGAGCCTGATTACCCCCTCTCGGAACCACAGACTTAGAAATCGCCAGCTCATATACAGTGCATAAAATATATTTATATATATACCCTTATACACCATTTTAATAAAAAATATCACAAAATTCTTCTAAGTCCCTCGGGAAGAGTGAAAGACGCGCACGTTCATTTTCAGAGCTCCTAGACCTTCCTATAAGAAGTTAGCCAAAAAGTAGCTTCGAAAAACGCTTAGGGTAAGTTTCAGAGTTGCTTCTAATGTACCAAAGCTGGACTTAGACATAATTTCACTCTCACAACATTATGGCTGGTTGGAGACAGTCCGAACCACAAGTACCGGGTCCATGGTTCTGGGCGTATACTGGGGGGACGGGGACGACTCCCATTAACCCCTGACTATACCGGGGATACGCTTATCACAATGCCTTTCTGGTCTGTGCTGAAGCAGGGCATTCTGGCAGCCAAATGGCTTGACCTTTATTAGTGAGCCTGATTACCCCCTCTCGGAACCACAGACTTAGAAATCGCCAGCTCATATACAGTGCATAAAATATATTTATATATATATACCCTTATACACCATTTTAATAAAAAATATCACAAAATTCTTCTAAGTCCCTCGGGAAGAGTGAAAGACGCGCACGTTCATTTTCAGAGCTCCTAGACCTTCCTATAAGAAGTTAGCCAAAAAGTAGCTTCGAAAAACGCTTAGGGTAAGTTTCAGAGTTGCTTCAATTGTACCAAAGCTGGACTTAGACATAATTTCACTCTCACAACATTATAGCTGGTTGGAGACAGTCCGAACCACAAGTACCGGGTCCATGGTTCTGGGTGTATACTGGGGGGACGGGGACGACTCCCATTAACCCCTGACTATACCGGGGATACGCTTATCACAATGCCTTTCTGGTCTGTGCTGAAGCAGGGCATTCTGGCAGCCAAGTGGCTTGACCTTTATTAGTGAGCCTGGTTACCCCCTCTCGGAACCACAGACTTAGAAATCGCCAGCTCATATACAGTGCATAAAATATATTTATATATATACCCTTATACACCATTTTAATAAAAAATATCACAAAATTCTTCTAAGTCCCTCGGGAAGAGTGAAAGACGCGCACGTTCATTTTCAGAGCTCCTAGAACTTCCTATAAGATGTTAGCCAAAAAGTAGCTTCGAAAAACGCTTAGGGTAAGTTTCAGAGTTGCTTCTAATGTACCAAAGCTGGACTTAGACATAATTTCACTCTCACAACATTATGGCTGGTTGGAGACAGTCCGAACCACAAGTACCGGGTCCATGGTTCTGGGCGTATACTGGGGGGACGGGGACGACTCCCATTAACCCCTGACTATACCGGGGATACGCTTATCACAACGCCTTTCTGGTCTGTGCTGAAGCAGGGCATTCTGGCAGCCAAGTGGCTTGACCTTTATTAGTGAGCCTGATTACCCCCTCTCGGAAACACAGACTTAGAAATCGCCAGCTCATATACAGTGCATAAAATATATTTATATATATACCCTTATACACCATTTTAATAAAAAATATCACAAAATTCTTCAAAGTCCCTCGGGAAGAGTGAAAGACGCGCACGTTCATTTTCAGAGCTCCTAGACCTTCCTATAAGAAGTTAGCCAAAAAGTAGCTTCGAAAAACGCTTAGGGTAAGTTTCAGAGTTGCTTCTAATGTACCAAAGCTGGACTTAGACATAATTTCACTCTCACAACATTATGGCTGGTTGGAGACAGTCCGAACCACAAGTACCGGGTCCATGGTTCTGGGCGTATACTGGGGGGACGGGGACGACTCCCATTAACCCCTGACTATACCGGGGATACGCTTATCACAATGCCTTTCTGGTCTGTGCTGAAGCAGGGCATTCTGGCAGCCAAGTGGCTTGACCTTTATTAGTGAGCCTGATTACCCCCTCTCGGAACCACAGACTTAGAAATCGCCAGCTCATATACAGTGCATAAAATATATTTATATATATACCCTTATACACCATTTTAATAAAAAATATCACAAAATTCTTCTAAGTCCCTCGGGAAGAGTGAAAGACGCGCACGTTCATTTTCAGAGCTCCTAGACCTTCCTATAAGAAGTTAGCCAAAAAGTAGCTTCGAAAAACGCTTAGGGTAAGTTTCAGAGTTGCTTCAATTGTACCAAAGCTGGACTTAGACATAATTTCACTCTCACAACATTATAGCTGGTTGGAGACAGTCCGAACCACAAGTACCGGGTCCATGGTTCTGGGTGTATACTGGGGGGACGGGGACGACTCCCATTAACCCCTGACTATACCGGGGATACGCTTATCACAATGCCTTTCTGGTCTGTGCTGAAGCAGGGCATTCTGGCAGCCAAGTGGCTTGACCTTTATTAGTGAGCCTGGTTACCCCCTCTCGGAACCACAGACTTAGAAATCGCCAGCTCATATACAGTGCATAAAATATATTTATATATATACCCTTATACACCATTTTAATAAAAAATATCACAAAATTCTTCTAAGTCCCTCGGAAAGAGTGAAAGACGCGCACGTTCATTTTCAGAGCTCCTAGACCTTCCTATAAGAAGTTTGCCAAAAAGTAGCTTCGAAAAACGCTTAGGGTAAGTTTCAGAGTTGCTTCTAATGTACCAAAGCTGGACTTAGACATAATTTCTCTCTCACAACATTATGGCTGGTTGGAGACAGTCCGAACCACAAGTACCGGGTCCATGGTTCTGGGTGTATACTGGGGGGACGGGGACGACTCCCATTAACCCCTGACTATACCGGGGATACGCTTATCACAATGCCTTTCTGGTCTGTGCTGAAGCAGGGCATTCTGGCAGCCAAGTGGCTTGACCTTTATTAGTGAGCCTGGTTACCCCCTCTCGGAACCACAGACTTAGAAATCGCCAGCTCATATACAGTGCATAAAATATATTTATATATATACCCTTATACACCATTTTAATAAAAAATATCACAAAATTCTTCTAAGTCCCTCGGGAAGAGTGAAAGACGCGCACGTTCATTTTCAGAGCTCCTAGACCTTCCTATAAGAAGTTAGCCAAAAAGTAGCTTCGAAAAACGCTTAGGTTAAGTTTCAGAGTTGCTTCTAATGTACCAAAGCTGGACTTAGACATAATTTCACTCTCACAACATTATGGCTGGTTGGAGACAGTCCGAACCACAAGTACCGGGTCCATGGTTCTGGGCGTATACTGGGGGGGACGGGGACGACTCCCATTAACCCCTGACTATACCGGGGATACGCTTATCACAATGCCTTTCTGGTCTGTGCTGAAGCAGGGCATTCTGGCAGCCAAGTGGCTTGACCTTTATTAGTGAGCCTGGTTACCCCCCCTCGGAACCACAGACTTAGAAATCGCCAGCTCATATACAGTGCATAAAATATATTTATATATATATACCCTTATACACCATTTTAATAAAAAAATATCACAAAATTCTTCTAAGTCCCTCCGGAAGAGTGAAAGACGCGCACGTTCATTTTCACAGCTCCTAGATCTTCCTATAAGAAGTTAGCCAAAAAGTAGCTTCGAAAAACGCTTAGGGTAAGTTTCAGAGTTGCTTCTAATGTACCAAAGCTGGACTTAGACATAATTTCACTCTCACAACATTATGGCTGGTTGGAGACAGTCCGAACCACAAGTACCGGGTCCATGGTTCTGGGCGTATACTGGGGGGACGGGGACGACTCCCATTAACCCCTGACTATACCGGGGATACGCTTATCACAATGTCTTTCTGGTCTGTGCTGAAGCAGGGCATTCTGGCAGCCAAGTGGCTTGACCTTTATTAGTGAGCCTGATTACCCCCTCTCGGAACCACAGACTTAGAAATCGCCAGCTCATATACAGTGCATAAAATATATTTATATATATACCCTTATACACCATTTTAATAAAAAATATCACAAAATTCTTCTAAGTCCCTCGGGAAGAGTGAAAGACGCGCACGTTCATTTTCAGAGCTCCTAGATCTTCCTATAAGAAGTTAGCCAAAAAGTAGCTTCGAAAAACGCTTAGGGTACGTTTCAGAGTTGCTTCTAATGTACCAAAGCTGGACTTAGACATAATTTCACTCTCACAACATTATGGCTGGTTGGAGACAGTCCGAACCACAAGTACCGGGTCCATGGTTCTGGGCGTATACTGGGGGGACGGGGACGAATCCCATTAACCCCTGACTATACCGGGGATTCGCTTATCACAATGCCTTTCTGGTCTGTGCTGAAGCAGGGCATTCTGGCAGCCAAGTGGCTTGACCTTTATTAGTGAGCCTGGTTACCCCCTCTCGGAACCACAGACTTAGAAATCGCCAGCTCATATACAGTGCATAAAATATATTTATATATATACCCTTATACACCATTTTAATAAAAAATATCACAAAATTCTTCTAAGTCCCTCGGGAAGAGTGAAAGACGCGCACGTTCATTTTCAGAGCTCCTAGACCTTCCTATAAGAAGTTAGCCAAAAAGTAGCTTCGAAAAACGCTTAGGGTAAGTTTCAGAGTTGCTTCTAATGTACCAAAGCTGGACTTAGACATAATTTCACTCTCACAACATTATGGCTGGTTGGAGACAGTCCGAACCACAAGTACCGGGTCCATGGTTCTGGGCGTATACTGGGGGGACGGGGACGACTCCCATTAACCCCTGACTATACCGGGGATACGCTTATCACAATGCCTTTCTGGTCTGTGCTGAAGCAGGGCATTCTGGCAGCCAAGTGGCTTGACCTTTATTAGTGAGCCTGGTTACCCCCTCTCGGAACCACAGACTTAGAAATCGCCAGCTCATATACAGTGCATAAAATATATTTATATATATACCCTTATACACCATTTTAATAAAAAATATCACAAAATTCTTCTAAGTCCCGCGGGAAAATTGAAAGACGCGCACGTTCATTTTCAGAGCTCCTACACCTTCCTATAAGAAGTTAGCCAAAAAGTAGCTTCTAAAAACGCTTAGGGTAAGTTTCAGAGTTGCTTCTAATGTACCAAAGCTGGACTTAGACATAATTTCACTCTCACAACATTATGGCTGGTTGGAGACAGTCCGAACCACAAGTACCGGGTCCATGGTTCTGGGCGTATACTGGGGGGACGGGGACGACTCCCATTAACCCCTGACTATACCGGGGATACGCTTATCACAATGTCTTTCTGGTCTGTGCTGAAGCAGGGCATTCTGGCAGCCAAGTGGCTTGACCTTTATTAGTGAGCCTGATTACCCCCTCTCGGAACCACAGACTTAGAAATCGCCAGCTCATATACAGTGCATAAAATATATTTATATATATACCCTTATACACCATTTTAATAAAAAATATCACAAAATTCTTCTAAGTCCCTCGGGAAGAGTGAAAGACGCGCACGTTCATTTTCAGAGCTCCTAGATCTTCCTATAAGAAGTTAGCCAAAAAGTAGCTTCGAAAAACGCTTAGGGTACGTTTCAGAGTTGCTTCTAATGTACCAAAGCTGGACTTAGACATAATTTCACTCTCACAACATTATGGCTGGTTGGAGACAGTCCGAACCACAAGTACCGGGTCCATGGTTCTGGGCGTATACTGGGGGGACGGGGACGAATCCCATTAACCCCTGACTATACCGGGGATTCGCTTATCACAATGCCTTTCTGGTCTGTGCTGAAGCAGGGCATTCTGGCAGCCAAGTGGCTTGACCTTTATTAGTGAGCCTGGTTACCCCCTCTCGGAACCACAGACTTAGAAATCGCCAGCTCATATACAGTGCATAAAATATATTTATATATATACCCTTATACACCATTTTAATAAAAAATATCACAAAATTCTTCTAAGTCCCTCGGGAAGAGTGAAAGACGCGCACGTTCATTTTCAGAGCTCCTAGACCTTCCTATAAGAAGTTAGCCAAAAAGTAGCTTCGAAAAACGCTTAGGGTAAGTTTCAGAGTTGCTTCTAATGTACCAAAGCTGGACTTAGACATAATTTCACTCTCACAACATTATGGCTGGTTGGAGACAGTCCGAACCACAAGTACCGGGTCCATGGTTCTGGGCGTATACTGGGGGGACGGGGACGACTCCCATTAACCCCTGACTATACCGGGGATACGCTTATCACAATGCCTTTCTGGTCTGTGCTGAAGCAGGGCATTCTGGCAGCCAAGTGGCTTGACCTTTATTAGTGAGCCTGGTTACCCCCTCTCGGAACCACAGACTTAGAAATCGCCAGCTCATATACAGTGCATAAAATATATTTATATATATACCCTTATACACCATTTTAATAAAAAATATCACAAAATTCTTCTAAGTCCCGCGGGAAAATTGAAAGACGCGCACGTTCATTTTCAGAGCTCCTACACCTTCCTATAAGAAGTTAGCCAAAAAGTAGCTTCGAAAAACGCTTAGGGTAAGTTTCAGAGTTGCTTCTAATGTACCAAAGCTGGACTTAGACATAATTTCACTCTCACAACATTATGGCTGGTTGGAGACAGTCCGAACCACAAGTACCGGGTCCATGGTTCTGGGTGTATACTGGGGGGACGGGGACGACTCCCATTAACCCCTGACTATACCGGGGATACGCTTATCACAATGCCTTTCTGGTCTGTGCTGAAGCAGGGCATTCTGGCAGCCAAGTGGCTTGACCTTTATTAGTGAGCCTGGTTACCCCCTCTCGGAACCACAGACTTAGAAATCGCCAGCTCATATACAGTGCATAAAATATATTTATATATATACCCTTATACACCATTTTAATAAAAAATATCACAAAATTCTTCTAAGTCCCTCGGGAAGAGTGAAAGACGCGCACGTTCATTTTCAGAGCTCCTAGACCTTCCTATAAGAAGTTAGCCAAAAAGTAGCTTCGAAAAACGCTTAAGGTAAGTTTCAGAGTTGCTTCTAATGTACCAAAGCTGGACTTAGACATAATTTCACTCTCACAACATTATGGCTGGTTGGAGACAGTCCGAACCACAAGTACCGGGTCCATGGTTCTGGGTGTATACTGGGGGGACGGGGACGACTCCCATTAACCCCTGACTATACCGGGGATACGCTTATCACAATGCCTTTCTGGTCTGTGCTGAAGCAGGGCATTCTGGCAGCCAAGTGGCTTGACCTTTATTAGTGAGCCTGGTTACCCCCTCTCGGAACCACAGACTTAGAAATCGCCAGCTCATATACAGTGCATAAAATATATTTATATATATACCCTTATACACCATTTTAATAAAAAATATCACAAAATTCTTCTAAGTCCCTCGGGAAGAGTGAAAGACGCGCACGTTCATTTTCAGAGCTCCTAGACCTTCCTATAAGAAGTTAGCCAAAAAGTAGCTTCGAAAAACGCTTAGGTTAAGTTTCAGAGTTGCTTCTAATGTACCAAAGCTGGACTTAGACATAATTTCACTCTCACAACATTATGGCTGGTTGGAGACAGTCCGAACCACAAGTACCGGGTCCATGGTTCTGGGCGTATACTGGGGGGGACGGGGACGACTCCCATTAACCCCTGACTATACCGGGGATACGCTTATCACAATGCCTTTCTGGTCTGTGCTGAAGCAGGGCATTCTGGCAGCCAAGTGGCTTGACCTTTATTAGTGAGCCTGGTTACCCCCCCTCGGAACCACAGACTTAGAAATCGCCAGCTCATATACAGTGCATAAAATATATTTATATATATACCCTTATACACCATTTTAATAAAAAATATCACAAAATTCTTCTAAGTCCCTCGGGAAGAGTGAAAGACGCGCACGTTCATTTTCAGAGCTCCTAGATCTTCCTATAAGAAGTTAGCCAAAAAGTAGCTTCGAAAAACGCTTAGGGTACGTTTCAGAGTTGCTTCTAATGTACCAAAGCTGGACTTAGACATAATTTCACTCTCACAACATTATGGCTGGTTGGAGACAGTCCGAACCACAAGTACCGGGTCCATGGTTCTGGGCGTATACTGGGGGGACGGGGACGAATCCCATTAACCCCTGACTATACCGGGGATTCGCTTATCACAATGCCTTTCTGGTCTGTGCTGAAGCAGGGCATTCTGGCAGCCAAGTGGCTTGACCTTTATTAGTGAGCCTGGTTACCCCCTCTCGGAACCACAGACTTAGAAATCGCCAGCTCATATACAGTGCATAAAATATATTTATATATATACCCTTATACACCATTTTAATAAAAAATATCACAAAATTCTTCTAAGTCCCTCGGGAAGAGTGAAAGACGCGCACGTTCATTTTCAGAGCTCCTAGACCTTCCTATAAGAAGTTAGCCAAAAAGTAGCTTCGAAAAACGCTTAGGGTAAGTTTCAGAGTTGCTTCTAATGTACCAAAGCTGGACTTAGACATAATTTCACTCTCACAACATTATGGCTGGTTGGAGACAGTCCGAACCACAAGTACCGGGTCCATGGTTCTGGGCGTATACTGGGGGGACGGGGACGACTCCCATTAACCCCTGACTATACCGGGGATACGCTTATCACAATGCCTTTCTGGTCTGTGCTGAAGCAGGGCATTCTGGCAGCCAAGTGGCTTGACCTTTATTAGTGAGCCTGGTTACCCCCTCTCGGAACCACAGACTTAGAAATCGCCAGCTCATATACAGTGCATAAAATATATTTATATATATACCCTTATACACCATTTTAATAAAAAATATCACAAAATTCTTCTAAGTCCCGCGGGAAAATTGAAAGACGCGCACGTTCATTTTCAGAGCTCCTACACCTTCCTATAAGAAGTTAGCCAAAAAGTAGCTTCGAAAAACGCTTAGGGTAAGTTTCAGAGTTGCTTCTAATGTACCAAAGCTGGACTTAGACATAATTTCACTCTCACAACATTATGGCTGGTTGGAGACAGTCCGAACCACAAGTACCGGGTCCATGGTTCTGGGTGTATACTGGGGGGACGGGGACGACTCCCATTAACCCCTGACTATACCGGGGATACGCTTATCACAATGCCTTTCTGGTCTGTGCTGAAGCAGGGCATTCTGGCAGCCAAGTGGCTTGACCTTTATTAGTGAGCCTGGTTACCCCCTCTCGGAACCACAGACTTAGAAATCGCCAGCTCATATACAGTGCATAAAATATATTTATATATATACCCTTATACACCATTTTAATAAAAAATATCACAAAATTCTTCTAAGTCCCTCGGGAAGAGTGAAAGACGCGCACGTTCATTTTCAGAGCTCCTAGACCTTCCTATAAGAAGTTAGCCAAAAAGTAGCTTCGAAAAACGCTTAAGGTAAGTTTCAGAGTTGCTTCTAATGTACCAAAGCTGGACTTAGACATAATTTCACTCTCACAACATTATGGCTGGTTGGAGACAGTCCGAACCACAAGTACCGGGTCCATGGTTCTGGGTGTATACTGGGGGGACGGGGACGACTCCCATTAACCCCTGACTATACCGGGGATACGCTTATCACAATGCCTTTCTGGTCTGTGCTGAAGCAGGGCATTCTGGCAGCCAAGTGGCTTGACCTTTATTAGTGAGCCTGGTTACCCCCTCTCGGAACCACAGACTTAGAAATCGCCAGCTCATATACAGTGCATAAAATATATTTATATATATACCCTTATACACCATTTTAATAAAAAATATCACAAAATTCTTCTAAGTCCCTCGGGAAGAGTGAAAGACGCGCACGTTCATTTTCAGAGCTCCTAGACCTTCCTATAAGAAGTTAGCCAAAAAGTAGCTTCGAAAAACGCTTAGGTTAAGTTTCAGAGTTGCTTCTAATGTACCAAAGCTGGACTTAGACATAATTTCACTCTCACAACATTATGGCTGGTTGGAGACAGTCCGAACCACAAGTACCGGGTCCATGGTTCTGGGCGTATACTGGGGGGGACGGGGACGACTCCCATTAACCCCTGACTATACCGGGGATACGCTTATCACAATGCCTTTCTGGTCTGTGCTGAAGCAGGGCATTCTGGCAGCCAAGTGGCTTGACCTTTATTAGTGAGCCTGGTTACCCCCCCTCGGAACCACAGACTTAGAAATCGCCAGCTCATATACAGTGCATAAAATATATTTATATATATATACCCTTATACACCATTTTAATAAAAAAATATCACAAAATTCTTCTAAGTCCCTCCGGAAGAGTGAAAGACGCGCACGTTCATTTTCACAGCTCCTAGATCTTCCTATAAGAAGTTAGCCAAAAAGTAGCTTCGAAAAACGCTTAGGGTAAGTTTCAGAGTTGCTTCTAATGTACCAAAGCTGGACTTAGACATAATTTCACTCTCACAACATTATGGCTGGTTGGAGACAGTCCGAACCACAAGTACCGGGTCCATGGTTCTGGGCGTATACTGGGGGGACGGGGACGACTCCCATTAACCCCTGACTATACCGGGGATACGCTTATCACAATGTCTTTCTGGTCTGTGCTGAAGCAGGGCATTCTGGCAGCCAAGTGGCTTGACCTTTATTAGTGAGCCTGATTACCCCCTCTCGGAACAACAGACTTAGAAATCGCCAGCTCATATACAGTGCATAAAATATATTTATATATATACCCTTATACACCATTTTAATAAAAAATATCACAAAATTCTTCTAAGTCCCTCGGGAAGAGTGAAAGACGCGCACGTTCATTTTCAGAGCTCCTAGATCTTCCTATAAGAAGTTAGCCAAAAAGTAGCTTCGAAAAACGCTTAGGGTACGTTTCAGAGTTGCTTCTAATGTACCAAAGCTGGACTTAGACATAATTTCACTCTCACAACATTATGGCTGGTTGGAGACAGTCCGAACCACAAGTACCGGGTCCATGGTTCTGGGCGTATACTGGGGGGACGGGGACGAATCCCATTAACCCCTGACTATACCGGGGATTCGCTTATCACAATGCCTTTCTGGTCTGTGCTGAAGCAGGGCATTCTGGCAGCCAAGTGGCTTGACCTTTATTAGTGAGCCTGGTTACCCCCTCTCGGAACCACAGACTTAGAAATCGCCAGCTCATATACAGTGCATAAAATATATTTATATATATACCCTTATACACCATTTTAATAAAAAATATCACAAAATTCTTCTAAGTCCCTCGGGAAGAGTGAAAGACGCGCACGTTCATTTTCAGAGCTCCTAGACCTTCCTATAAGAAGTTAGCCAAAAAGTAGCTTCGAAAAACGCTTAAGGTAAGTTTCAGAGTTGCTTCTAATGTACCAAAGCTGGACTTAGACATAATTTCACTCTCACAACATTATGGCTGGTTGGAGACAGTCCGAACCACAAGTACCGGGTCCATGGTTCTGGGTGTATACTGGGGGGACGGGGACGACTCCCATTAACCCCTGACTATACCGGGGATACGCTTATCACAATGCCTTTCTGGTCTGTGCTGAAGCAGGGCATTCTGGCAGCCAAGTGGCTTGACCTTTATTAGTGAGCCTGGTTACCCCCTCTCGGAACCACAGACTTAGAAATCGCCAGCTCATATACAGTGCATAAAATATATTTATATATATACCCTTATACACCATTTTAATAAAAAATATCACAAAATTCTTCTAAGTCCCTCGGGAAGAGTGAAAGACGCGCACGTTCATTTTCAGAGCTCCTAGACCTTCCTATAAGAAGTTAGCCAAAAAGTAGCTTCGAAAAACGCTTAGGTTAAGTTTCAGAGTTGCTTCTAATGTACCAAAGCTGGACTTAGACATAATTTCACTCTCACAACATTATGGCTGGTTGGAGACAGTCCGAACCACAAGTACCGGGTCCATGGTTCTGGGCGTATACTGGGGGGGACGGGGACGACTCCCATTAACCCCTGACTATACCGGGGATACGCTTATCACAATGCCTTTCTGGTCTGTGCTGAAGCAGGGCATTCTGGCAGCCAAGTGGCTTGACCTTTATTAGTGAGCCTGGTTACCCCCCCTCGGAACCACAGACTTAGAAATCGCCAGCTCATATACAGTGCATAAAATATATTTATATATATATACCCTTATACACCATTTTAATAAAAAAATATCACAAAATTCTTCTAAGTCCCTCCGGAAGAGTGAAAGACGCGCACGTTCATTTTCACAGCTCCTAGATCTTCCTATAAGAAGTTAGCCAAAAAGTAGCTTCGAAAAACGCTTAGGGTAAGTTTCAGAGTTGCTTCTAATGTACCAAAGCTGGACTTAGACATAATTTCACTCTCACAACATTATGGCTGGTTGGAGACAGTCCGAACCACAAGTACCGGGTCCATGGTTCTGGGCGTATACTGGGGGGACGGGGACGACTCCCATTAACCCCTGACTATACCGGGGATACGCTTATCACAATGTCTTTCTGGTCTGTGCTGAAGCAGGGCATTCTGGCAGCCAAGTGGCTTGACCTTTATTAGTGAGCCTGATTACCCCCTCTCGGAACAACAGACTTAGAAATCGCCAGCTCATATACAGTGCATAAAATATATTTATATATATACCCTTATACACCATTTTAATAAAAAATATCACAAAATTCTTCTAAGTCCCTCGGGAAGAGTGAAAGACGCGCACGTTCATTTTCAGAGCTCCTAGATCTTCCTATAAGAAGTTAGCCAAAAAGTAGCTTCGAAAAACGCTTAGGGTACGTTTCAGAGTTGCTTCTAATGTACCAAAGCTGGACTTAGACATAATTTCACTCTCACAACATTATGGCTGGTTGGAGACAGTCCGAACCACAAGTACCGGGTCCATGGTTCTGGGCGTATACTGGGGGGACGGGGACGAATCCCATTAACCCCTGACTATACCGGGGATTCGCTTATCACAATGCCTTTCTGGTCTGTGCTGAAGCAGGGCATTCTGGCAGCCAAGTGGCTTGACCTTTATTAGTGAGCCTGGTTACCCCCTCTCGGAACCACAGACTTAGAAATCGCCAGCTCATATACAGTGCATAAAATATATTTATATATATACCCTTATACACCATTTTAATAAAAAATATCACAAAATTCTTCTAAGTCCCTCGGGAAGAGTGAAAGACGCGCACGTTCATTTTCAGAGCTCCTAGACCTTCCTATAAGAAGTTAGCCAAAAAGTAGCTTCGAAAAACGCTTAGGGTAAGTTTCAGAGTTGCTTCTAATGTACCAAAGCTGGACTTAGACATAATTTCACTCTCACAACATTATGGCTGGTTGGAGACAGTCCGAACCACAAGTACCGGGTCCATGGTTCTGGGCGTATACTGGGGGGACGGGGACGACTCCCATTAACCCCTGACTATACCGGGGATACGCTTATCACAATGCCTTTCTGGTCTGTGCTGAAGCAGGGCATTCTGGCAGCCAAGTGGCTTGACCTTTATTAGTGAGCCTGGTTACCCCCTCTCGGAACCACAGACTTAGAAATCGCCAGCTCATATACAGTGCATAAAATATATTTATATATATACCCTTATACACCATTTTAATAAAAAATATCACAAAATTCTTCTAAGTCCCGCGGGAAAATTGAAAGACGCGCACGTTCATTTTCAGAGCTCCTACACCTTCCTATAGGAAGTTAGCCAAAAAGTAGCTTCGAAAAACGCTTAGGGTAAGTTTCAGAGTTGCTTCTAATGTACCAAAGCTGGACTTAGACATAATTTCACTCTCACAACATTATGGCTGGTTGGAGACAGTCCGAACCACAAGTACCGGGTCCATGGTTCTGGGTGTATACTGGGGGGACGGGGACGACTCCCATTAACCCCTGACTATACCTGGGATACGCTTATCACAATGCCTTTCTGGTCTGTGCTGAAGCAGGGCATTCTGGCAGCCAAGTGGCTTGACCTTTATTAGTGAGCCTGGTTACCCCCTCTCGGAACCACAGACTTAGAAATCGCCAGCTCATATACAGTGCATAAAATATATTTATATATATACCCTTATACACCATTTTAATAAAAAATATCACAAAATTCTTCTAAGTCCCTCGGGAAGAGTGAAAGACGCGCACGTTCATTTTCAGAGCTCCTAGACCTTCCTATAAGAAGTTAGCCAAAAAGTAGCTTCGAAAAACGCTTAAGGTAAGTTTCAGAGTTGCTTCTAATGTACCAAAGCTGGACTTAGACATAATTTCACTCTCACAACATTATGGCTGGTTGGAGACAGTCCGAACCACAAGTACCGGGTCCATGGTTCTGGGTGTATACTGGGGGGACGGGGACGACTCCCATTAACCCCTGACTATACCGGGGATACGCTTATCACAATGCCTTTCTGGTCTGTGCTGAAGCAGGGCATTCTGGCAGCCAAGTGGCTTGACCTTTATTAGTGAGCCTGGTTACCCCCTCTCGGAACCACAGACTTAGAAATCGCCAGCTCATATACAGTGCATAAAATATATTTATATATATACCCTTATACACCATTTTAATAAAAAATATCACAAAATTCTTCTAAGTCCCTCGGGAAGAGTGAAAGACGCGCACGTTCATTTTCAGAGCTCCTAGACCTTCCTATAAGAAGTTAGCCAAAAAGTAGCTTCGAAAAACGCTTAGGTTAAGTTTCAGAGTTGCTTCTAATGTACCAAAGCTGGACTTAGACATAATTTCACTCTCACAACATTATGGCTGGTTGGAGACAGTCCGAACCACAAGTACCGGGTCCATGGTTCTGGGCGTATACTGGGGGGGACGGGGACGACTCCCATTAACCCCTGACTATACCGGGGATACGCTTATCACAATGCCTTTCTGGTCTGTGCTGAAGCAGGGCATTCTGGCAGCCAAGTGGCTTGACCTTTATTAGTGAGCCTGGTTACCCCCTCTCGGAACCACAGACTTAGAAATCGCCAGCTCATATACAGTGCATAAAATATATTTATATATATATACCCTTATACACCATTTTAATAAAAAAATATCACAAAATTCTTCTAAGTCCCTCCGGAAAAGTGAAAGACGCGCACGTTCATTTTCACAGCTCCTAGATCTTCCTATAAGAAGTTAGCCAAAAAGTAGCTTCGAAAAACGCTTAGGGTAAGTTTCAGAGTTGCTTCTAATGTACCAAAGCTGGACTTAGACATAATTTCACTCTCACAACATTATGGCTGGTTGGAGACAGTCCGAACCACAAGTACCGGGTCCATGGTTCTGGGCGTATACTGGGGGGACGGGGACGACTCCCATTAACCCCTGACTATACCGGGGATACGCTTATCACAATGCCTTTCTGGTCTGTGCTGAAGCAGGGCATTCTGGCAGCCAAGTGGCTTGACCTTTATTAGTGAGCCTGGTTACCCCCTCTCGGAACCACAGACTTAGAAATCGCCAGCTCATATACAGTGCATAAAATATATTTATATATATACCCTTATACACCATTTTAATAAAAAATATCACAAAATTCTTCTAAGTCCCTCGGGAAGAGTGAAAGACGCGCACGTTCATTTTCAGAGCTCCTAGACCTTCCTATAAGAAGTTAGCCAAAAAGTAGCTTCGAAAAACGCTTAGGGTAAGTTTCAGAGTTGCTTCTAATGTACCAAAGCTGGACTTAGACATAATTTCACTCTCACAACATTATGGCTGGTTGGAGACAGTCCGAACCACAAGTACCGGGTCCATGGTTCTGGGCGTATACTGGGGGGACGGGGACGACTCCCATTAACCCCTGACTATACCGGGGATACGCTTATCACAATGCCTTTCTGGTCTGTGCTGAAGCAGGGCATTCTGGCAGCCAAGTGGCTTGACCTTTATTAGTGAGCCTGGTTACCCCCTCTCGGAACCACAGACTTAGAAATCGCCAGCTCATATACAGTGCATAAAATATATTTATATATATACCCTTATACACCATTTTAATAAAAAATATCACAAAATTCTTCTAAGTCCCGCGGGAAAAGTGAAAGACGCGCACGTTCATTTTCAGAGCTCCTACACCTTCCTATAAGAAGTTAGCCAAAAAGTAGCTTCGAAAAACGCTTAGGGTAAGTTTCAGAGTTGCTTCTAATGTACCAAAGCTGGACTTAGACATAATTTCACTCTCACAACATTATGGCTGGTTGGAGACAGTCCGAACCACAAGTACCGGGTCCATGGTTCTGGGTGTATACTGGGGGGACGGGGACGACTCCCATTAACCCCTGACTATACCGGGGATACGCTTATCACAATGCCTTTCTGGTCTGTGCTGAAGCAGGGCATTCTGGCAGCCAAGTGGCTTGACCTTTATTAGTGAGCCTGGTTACCCCCTCTCGGAACCACAGACTTAGAAATCGCCAGCTCATATACAGTGCATAAAATATATTTATATATATACCCTTATACACCATTTTAATAAAAAATATCACAAAATTCTTCTAAGTCCCGCGGGAAAAGTGAAAGACGCGCACGTTCATTTTCAGAGCTCCTACACCTTCCTATAAGAAGTTAGCCAAAAAGTAGCTTCGAAAAACGCTTAGGGTAAGTTTCAGAGTTGCTTCTAATGTACCAAAGCTGGACTTAGACATAATTTCACTCTCACAACATTATGGCTGGTTGGAGACAGTCCGAACCACAAGTACCGGGTCCATGGTTCTGGGTGTATACTGGGGGGACGGGGACGACTCCCATTAACCCCTGACTATACCGGGGATACGCTTATCACAATGCCTTTCTGGTCTGTGCTGAAGCAGGGCATTCTGGCAGCCAAGTGGCTTGACCTTTATTAGTGAGCCTGGTTACCCCCTCTCGGAACCACAGACTTAGAAATCGCCAGCTCATATACAGTGCATAAAATATATTTATATATATACCCTTATACACCATTTTAATAAAAAATATCACAAAATTCTTCTAAGTCCCTCGGGAAGAGTGAAAGACGCGCACGTTCATTTTCAGAGCTCCTAGACCTTCCTATAAGAAGTTAGCCAAAAAGTAGCTTCGAAAAACGCTTAAGGTAAGTTTCAGAGTTGCTTCTAATGTACCAAAGCTGGACTTAGACATAATTTCACTCTCACAACATTATGGCTGGTTGGAGACAGTCCGAACCACAAGTACCGGGTCCATGGTTCTGGGTGTATACTGGGGGGACGGGGACGACTCCCATTAACCCCTGACTATACCGGGGATACGCTTATCACAATGCCTTTCTGGTCTGTGCTGAAGCAGGGCATTCTGGCAGCCAAGTGGCTTGACCTTTATTAGTGAGCCTGGTTACCCCCTCTCGGAACCACAGACTTAGAAATCGCCAGCTCATATACAGTGCATAAAATATATTTATATATATACCCTTATACACCATTTTAATAAAAAATATCACAAAATTCTTCTAAGTCCCTCGGGAAGAGTGAAAGACGCGCACGTTCATTTTCAGAGCTCCTAGACCTTCCTATAAGAAGTTAGCCAAAAAGTAGCTTCGAAAAACGCTTAGGTTAAGTTTCAGAGTTGCTTCTAATGTACCAAAGCTGGACTTAGACATAATTTCACTCTCACAACATTATGGCTGGTTGGAGACAGTCCGAACCACAAGTACCGGGTCCATGGTTCTGGGCGTATACTGGGGGGGACGGGGACGACTCCCATTAACCCCTGACTATACCGGGGATACGCTTATCACAATGCCTTTCTGGTCTGTGCTGAAGCAGGGCATTCTGGCAGCCAAGTGGCTTGACCTTTATTAGTGAGCCTGGTTACCCCCTCTCGGAACCACAGACTTAGAAATCGCCAGCTCATATACAGTGCATAAAATATATTTATATATATATACCCTTATACACCATTTTAATAAAAAAATATCACAAAATTCTTCTAAGTCCCTCCGGAAGAGTGAAAGACGCGCACGTTCATTTTCACAGCTCCTAGATCTTCCTATAAGAAGTTAGCCAAAAAGTAGCTTCGAAAAACGCTTAGGGTAAGTTTCAGAGTTGCTTCTAATGTACCAAAGCTGGACTTAGACATAATTTCACTCTCACAACATTATGGCTGGTTGGAGACAGTCCGAACCACAAGTACCGGGTCCATGGTTCTGGGCGTATACTGGGGGGACGGGGACGACTCCCATTAACCCCTGACTATACCGGGGATACGCTTATCACAATGCCTTTCTGGTCTGTGCTGAAGCAGGGCATTCTGGCAGCCAAGTGGCTTGACCTTTATTAGTGAGCCTGGTTACCCCCTCTCGGAACCACAGACTTAGAAATCGCCAGCTCATATACAGTGCATAAAATATATTTATATATATACCCTTATACACCATTTTAATAAAAAATATCACAAAATTCTTCTAAGTCCCGCGGGAAAATTGAAAGACGCGCACGTTCATTTTCAGAGCTCCTACACCTTCCTATAAGAAGTTAGCCAAAAAGTAGCTTCGAAAAACGCTTAGGGTAAGTTTCAGAGTTGCTTCTAATGTACCAAAGCTGGACTTAGACATAATTTCACTCTCACAACATTATGGCTGGTTGGAGACAGTCCGAACCACAAGTACCGGGTCCATGGTTCTGGGTGTATACTGGGGGGACGGGGACGACTCCCATTAACCCCTGACTATACCGGGGATACGCTTATCACAATGCCTTTCTGGTCTGTGCTGAAGCAGGGCATTCTGGCAGCCAAGTGGCTTGACCTTTATTAGTGAGCCTGGTTACCCCCTCTCGGAACCACAGACTTAGAAATCGCCAGCTCATATACAGTGCATAAAATATATTTATATATATACCCTTATACACCATTTTAATAAAAAATATCACAAAATTCTTCTAAGTCCCTCGGGAAGAGTGAAAGACGCGCACGTTCATTTTCAGAGCTCCTAGACCTTCCTATAAGAAGTTAGCCAAAAAGTAGCTTCGAAAAACGCTTAAGGTAAGTTTCAGAGTTGCTTCTAATGTACCAAAGCTGGACTTAGACATAATTTCACTCTCACAACATTATGGCTGGTTGGAGACAGTCCGAACCACAAGTACCGGGTCCATGGTTCTGGGTGTATACTGGGGGGACGGGGACGACTCCCATTAACCCCTGACTATACCGGGGATACGCTTATCACAATGCCTTTCTGGTCTGTGCTGAAGCAGGGCATTCTGGCAGCCAAGTGGCTTGACCTTTATTAGTGAGCCTGGTTACCCCCTCTCGGAACCACAGACTTAGAAATCGCCAGCTCATATACAGTGCATAAAATATATTTATATATATACCCTTATACACCATTTTAATAAAAAATATCACAAAATTCTTCTAAGTCCCTCGGGAAGAGTGAAAGACGCGCACGTTCATTTTCAGAGCTCCTAGACCTTCCTATAAGAAGTTAGCCAAAAAGTAGCTTCGAAAAACGCTTAGGTTAAGTTTCAGAGTTGCTTCTAATGTACCAAAGCTGGACTTAGACATAATTTCACTCTCACAACATTATGGCTGGTTGGAGACAGTCCGAACCACAAGTACCGGGTCCATGGTTCTGGGCGTATACTGGGGGGGACGGGGACGACTCCCATTAACCCCTGACTATACCGGGGATACGCTTATCACAATGCCTTTCTGGTCTGTGCTGAAGCAGGGCATTCTGGCAGCCAAGTGGCTTGACCTTTATTAGTGAGCCTGGTTACCCCCCCTCGGAACCACAGACTTAGAAATCGCCAGCTCATATACAGTGCATAAAATATATTTATATATATATACCCTTATACACCATTTTAATAAAAAAATATCACAAAATTCTTCTAAGTCCCTCCGGAAGAGTGAAAGACGCGCACGTTCATTTTCACAGCTCCTAGATCTTCCTATAAGAAGTTAGCCAAAAAGTAGCTTCGAAAAACGCTTAGGGTAAGTTTCAGAGTTGCTTCTAATGTACCAAAGCTGGACTTAGACATAATTTCACTCTCACAACATTATGGCTGGTTGGAGACAGTCCGAACCACAAGTACCGGGTCCATGGTTCTGGGTGTATACTGGGGGGACGGGGACGACTCCCATTAACCCCTGACTATACCGGGGATACGCTTATCACAATGCCTTTCTGGTCTGTGCTGAAGCAGGGCATTCTGGCAGCCAAGTGGCTTGACCTTTATTAGTGAGCCTGGTTACCCCCTCTCGGAACCACAGACTTAGAAATCGCCAGCTCATATACAGTGCATAAAATATATTTATATATATACCCTTATACACCATTTTAATAAAAAATATCACAAAATTCTTCTAAGTCCCTCGGGAAGAGTGAAAGACGCGCACGTTCATTTTCAGAGCTCCTAGACCTTCCTATAAGAAGTTAGCCAAAAAGTAGCTTCGAAAAACGCTTAAGGTAAGTTTCAGAGTTGCTTCTAATGTACCAAAGCTGGACTTAGACATAATTTCACTCTCACAACATTATGGCTGGTTGGAGACAGTCCGAACCACAAGTACCGGGTCCATGGTTCTGGGTGTATACTGGGGGGACGGGGACGACTCCCATTAACCCCTGACTATACCGGGGATACGCTTATCACAATGCCTTTCTGGTCTGTGCTGAAGCAGGGCATTCTGGCAGCCAAGTGGCTTGACCTTTATTAGTGAGCCTGGTTACCCCCTCTCGGAACCACAGACTTAGAAATCGCCAGCTCATATACAGTGCATAAAATATATTTATATATATATATACCCTTATACACCATTTTAATAAAAAAATATCACAAAATTCTTCTAAGTCCCTCCGGAAGAGTGAAAGACGCGCACGTTCATTTTCACAGCTCCTAGATCTTCCTATAAGAAGTTAGCCAAAAAGTAGCTTCGAAAAACGCTTAGGGTAAGTTTCAGAGTTGCTTCTAATGTACCAAAGCTGGACTTAGACATAATTTCACTCTCACAACATTATGGCTGGTTGGAGACAGTCCGAACCACAAGTACCGGGTCCATGGTTCTGGGCGTATACTGGGGGGACGGGGACCACTCCCATTAACCCCTGACTATACCGGGGATACGCTTATCACAATGCCTTTCTGGTCTGTGCTGAAGCAGGGCATTCTGGCAGCCAAGTGGCTTGACCTTTATTAGTGAGCCTGATTACCCCCTCTCGGAACCACAGACTTAGAAATCGCCAGCTCATATACAGTGCATAAAATATATTTATATATATACCCTTATACACCATTTTAATAAAAAATATCACAAAATTCTTCTAAGTCCCTCGGGAAGAGTGAAAGACGCGCACGTTCATTTTCAGAGCTCCTAGACCTTCCTATAAGAAGTTAGCCAAAAAGTAGCTTCGAAAAACGCTTAGGGTAAGTTTCAGAGTTGCTTCTAATGTACCAAAGCTGGACTTAGACATAATTTCACTCTCACAACATTATGGCTGGTTGGAGACAGTCCGAACCACAAGTACCGGGTCCATGGTTCTGGGCGTATACTGGGGGGACGGGGACGACTCCCATTAACCCCTGACTATACCGGGGATACGCTTATCACAATGCCTTTCTGGTCTGTGCTGAAGCAGGGCATTCTGGCAGCCAAATGGCTTGACCTTTATTAGTGAGCCTGATTACCCCCTCTCGGAACCACAGACTTAGAAATCGCCAGCTCATATACAGTGCATAAAATATATTTATATATATACCCTTATACACCATTTTAATAAAAAATATCACAAAATTCTTCTAAGTCCCTCGGGAAGAGTGAAAGACGCGCACGTTCATTTTCAGAGCTCCTAGACCTTCCTATAAGAAGTTAGCCAAAAAGTAGCTTCGAAAAACGCTTAGGGTAAGTTTCAGAGTTGCTTCTAATGTACCAAAGCTGGACTTAGACATAATTTCACTCTCACAACATTATGGCTGGTTGGAGACAGTCCGAACCACAAGTACCGGGTCCATGGTTCTGGGCGTATACTGGGGGGACGGGGACGACTCCCATTAACCCCTGACTATACCGGGGATACGCTTATCACAATGCCTTTCTGGTCTGTGCTGAAGCAGGGCATTCTGGCAGCCAAATGGCTTGACCTTTATTAGTGAGCCTGATTACCCCCTCTCGGAACCACAGACTTAGAAATCGCCAGCTCATATACAGTGCATAAAATATATTTATATATATACCCTTATACACCATTTTAATAAAAAATATCACAAAATTCTTCTAAGTCCCTCGGGAAGAGTGAAAGACGCGCACGTTCATTTTCAGAGCTCCTAGACCTTCCTATAAGAAGTTAGCCAAAAAGTAGCTTCGAAAAACGCTTAGGGTAAGTTTCAGAGTTGCTTCTAATGTACCAAAGCTGGACTTAGACATAATTTCACTCTCACAACATTATGGCTGGTTGGAGACAGTCCGAACCACAAGTACCGGGTCCATGGTTCTGGGCGTATACTGGGGGGACGGGGACGACTCCCATTAACCCCTGACTATACCGGGGATACGCTTATCACAATGCCTTTCTGGTCTGTGCTGAAGCAGGGCATTCTGGCAGCCAAATGGCTTGACCTTTATTAGTGAGCCTGATTACCCCCTCTCGGAACCACAGACTTAGAAATCGCCAGCTCATATACAGTGCATAAAATATATTTATATATATATACCCTTATACACCATTTTAATAAAAAATATCACAAAATTCTTCTAAGTCCCTCGGGAAGAGTGAAAGACGCGCACGTTCATTTTCAGAGCTCCTAGACCTTCCTATAAGAAGTTAGCCAAAAAGTAGCTTCGAAAAACGCTTAGGGTAAGTTTCAGAGTTGCTTCTAATGTACCAAAGCTGGACTTAGACATAATTTCACTCTCACAACATTATGGCTGGTTGGAGACAGTCCGAACCACAAGTACCGGGTCCATGGTTCTGGGCGTATACTGGGGGGACGGGGACGACTCCCATTAACCCCTGACTATACCGGGGATACGCTTATCACAATGCCTTTCTGGTCTGTGCTGAAGCAGGGCATTCTGGCAGCCAAATGGCTTGACCTTTATTAGTGAGCCTGATTACCCCCTCTCGGAACCACAGACTTAGAAATCGCCAGCTCATATACAGTGCATAAAATATATTTATATATATACCCTTATACACCATTTTAATAAAAAATATCACAAAATTCTTCTAAGTCCCTCGGGAAGAGTGAAAGACGCGCACGTTCATTTTCAGAGCTCCTAGACCTTCCTATAAGAAGTTAGCCAAAAAGTAGCTTCGAAAAACGCTTAGGGTAAGTTTCAGAGTTGCTTCTAATGTACCAAAGCTGGACTTAGACATAATTTCACTCTCACAACATTATGGCTGGTTGGAGACAGTCCGAACCACAAGTACCGGGTCCATGGTTCTGGGCGTATACTGGGGGGACGGGGACGACTCCCATTAACCCCTGACTATACCGGGGATACGCTTATCACAATGCCTTTCTGGTCTGTGCTGAAGCAGGGCATTCTGGCAGCCAAATGGCTTGACCTTTATTAGTGAGCCTGATTACCCCCTCTCGGAACCACAGACTTAGAAATCGCCAGCTCATATACAGTGCATAAAATATATTTATATATATACCCTTATACACCATTTTAATAAAAAATATCACAAAATTCTTCTAAGTCCCTCGGGAAGAGTGAAAGACGCGCACGTTCATTTTCAGAGCTCCTAGACCTTCCTATAAGAAGTTAGCCAAAAAGTAGCTTCGAAAAACGCTTAGGGTAAGTTTCAGAGTTGCTTCTAATGTACCAAAGCTGGACTTAGACATAATTTCACTCTCACAACATTATGGCTGGTTGGAGACAGTCCGAACCACAAGTACCGGGTCCATGGTTCTGGGCGTATACTGGGGGGACGGGGACGACTCCCATTAACCCCTGACTATACCGGGGATACGCTTATCACAATGCCTTTCTGGTCTGTGCTGAAGCAGGGCATTCTGGCAGCCAAATGGCTTGACCTTTATTAGTGAGCCTGATTACCCCCTCTCGGAACCACAGACTTAGAAATCGCCAGCTCATATACAGTGCATAAAATATATTTATATATATACCCTTATACACCATTTTAATAAAAAATATCACAAAATTCTTCTAAGTCCCTCGGGAAGAGTGAAAGACGCGCACGTTCATTTTCAGAGCTCCTAGACCTTCCTATAAGAAGTTAGCCAAAAAGTAGCTTCGAAAAACGCTTAGGGTAAGTTTCAGAGTTGCTTCTAATGTACCAAAGCTGGACTTAGACATAATTTCACTCTCACAACATTATGGCTGGTTGGAGACAGTCCGAACCACAAGTACCGGGTCCATGGTTCTGGGCGTATACTGGGGGGACGGGGACGACTCCCATTAACCCCTGACTATACCGGGGATACGCTTATCACAATGCCTTTCTGGTCTGTGCTGAAGCAGGGCATTCTGGCAGCCAAATGGCTTGACCTTTATTAGTGAGCCTGATTACCCCCTCTCGGAACCACAGACTTAGAAATCGCCAGCTCATATACAGTGCATAAAATATATTTATATATATATACCCTTATACACCATTTTAATAAAAAATATCACAAAATTCTTCTAAGTCCCTCGGGAAGAGTGAAAGACGCGCACGTTCATTTTCAGAGCTCCTAGACCTTCCTATAAGAAGTTAGCCAAAAAGTAGCTTCGAAAAACGCTTAGGGTAAGTTTCAGAGTTGCTTCTAATGTACCAAAGCTGGACTTAGACATAATTTCACTCTCACAACATTATGGCTGGTTGGAGACAGTCCGAACCACAAGTACCGGGTCCATGGTTCTGGGCGTATACTGGGGGGACGGGGACGACTCCCATTAACCCCTGACTATACCGGGGATACGCTTATCACAATGCCTTTCTGGTCTGTGCTGAAGCAGGGCATTCTGGCAGCCAAATGGCTTGACCTTTATTAGTGAGCCTGATTACCCCCTCTCGGAACCACAGACTTAGAAATCGCCAGCTCATATACAGTGCATAAAATATATTTATATATATACCCTTATACACCATTTTAATAAAAAATATCACAAAATTCTTCTAAGTCCCTCGGGAAGAGTGAAAGACGCGCACGTTCATTTTCAGAGCTCCTAGACCTTCCTATAAGAAGTTAGCCAAAAAGTAGCTTCGAAAAACGCTTAGGGTAAGTTTCAGAGTTGCTTCTAATGTACCAAAGCTGGACTTAGACATAATTTCACTCTCACAACATTATGGCTGGTTGGAGACAGTCCGAACCACAAGTACCGGGTCCATGGTTCTGGGCGTATACTGGGGGGACGGGGACGACTCCCATTAACCCCTGACTATACCGGGGATACGCTTATCACAATGCCTTTCTGGTCTGTGCTGAAGCAGGGCATTCTGGCAGCCAAATGGCTTGACCTTTATTAGTGAGCCTGATTACCCCCTCTCGGAACCACAGACTTAGAAATCGCCAGCTCATATACAGTGCATAAAATATATTTATATATATATACCCTTATACACCATTTTAATAAAAAATATCACAAAATTCTTCTAAGTCCCTCGGGAAGAGTGAAAGACGCGCACGTTCATTTTCAGAGCTCCTAGACCTTCCTATAAGAAGTTAGCCAAAAAGTAGCTTCGAAAAACGCTTAGGGTAAGTTTCAGAGTTGCTTCTAATGTACCAAAGCTGGACTTAGACATAATTTCACTCTCACAACATTATGGCTGGTTGGAGACAGTCCGAACCACAAGTACCGGGTCCATGGTTCTGGGCGTATACTGGGGGGACGGGGACGACTCCCATTAACCCCTGACTATACCGGGGATACGCTTATCACAATGACTTTCTGGTCTGTGCTGAAGCAGGGCATTCTGGCAGCCAAGTGGCTTGACCTTTATTAGTGAGCCTGATTACCCCCTCTCGGAACCACAGACTTAGAAATCGCCAGCTCATATACAGTGCATAAAATATATTTATATATATACCCTTATACACCATTTTAATAAAAAATATCACAAAATTCTTCAAAGTCCCTCGGGAAGAGTGAAAGACACGCACGTTCATTTTCAGAGCTCCTAGACCTTCCTATAAGAAGTTAGCCAAAAAGTAGCTTCGAAAAACGCTTAGGGTAAGTTTCAGAGTTGCTTCTAATGTACCAAAGCTGGACTTAGACATAATTTCACTCTCACAACATTATGGCTGGTTGGAGACAGTCCGAACCACAAGTACCGGGTCCATGGTTCTGGGCGTATACTGGGGGGACGGGGACGACTCCCATTAACCCCTGACTATACCGGGGATACGCTTATCACAATGCCTTTCTGGTCTGTGCTGAAGCAGGGCATTCTGGCAGCCAAGTGGCTTGATCTTTATTAGTGAGCCTGATTACCCCCTCTCGGAACCACAGACTTAGAAATCGCCAGCTCATATACAGTGCATAAAATATATTTATATATATACCCTTATACACCATTTTAATAAAAAATATCACAAAATTCTTCTAAGTCCCTCGGGAAGAGTGAAAGACGCGCACGTTCATTTTCAGAGCTCCTAGACCTTCCTATAAGAAGTTAGCCAAAAAGTAGCTTCGAAAAACGCTTAGGGTAAGTTTCAGAGTTGCTTCAATTGTACCAAAGCTGGACTTAGACATAATTTCACTCTCACAACATTATAGCTGGTTGGAGACAGTCCGAACCACAAGTACCGGGTCCATGGTTCTGGGTGTATACTGGGGGGACGGGGACGACTCCCATTAACCCCTGACTATACCGGGGATACGCTTATCACAATGCCTTTCTGGTCTGTGCTGAAGCAGGGCATTCTGGCAGCCAAGTGGCTTGACCTTTATTAGTGAGCCTGGTTACCCCCTCTCGGAACCACAGACTTAGAAATCGCCAGCTCATATACAGTGCATAAAATATATTTATATATATACCCTTATACACCATTTTAATAAAAAATATCACAAAATTCTTCTAAGTCCCTCGGGAAGAGTGAAAGACGCGCACGTTCATTTTCAGAGCTCCTAGAACTTCCTATAAGATGTTAGCCAAAAAGTAGCTTCGAAAAACGCTTAGGGTAAGTTTCAGAGTTGCTTCTAATGTACCAAAGCTGGACTTAGACATAATTTCACTCTCACAACATTATGGCTGGTTGGAGACAGTCCGAACCACAAGTACCGGGTCCATGGTTCTGGGCGTATACTGGGGGGACGGGGACGACTCCCATTAACCCCTGACTATACCGGGGATACGCTTATCACAACGCCTTTCTGGTCTGTGCTGAAGCAGGGCATTCTGGCAGCCAAGTGGCTTGACCTTTATTAGTGAGCCTGATTACCCCCTCTCGGAAACACAGACTTAGAAATCGCCAGCTCATATACAGTGCATAAAATATATTTATATATATACCCTTATACACCATTTTAATAAAAAATATCACAAAATTCTTCAAAGTCCCTCGGGAAGAGTGAAAGACGCGCACGTTCATTTTCAGAGCTCCTAGACCTTCCTATAAGAAGTTAGCCAAAAAGTAGCTTCGAAAAACGCTTAGGGTAAGTTTCAGAGTTGCTTCTAATGTACCAAAGCTGGACTTAGACATAATTTCACTCTCACAACATTATGGCTGGTTGGAGACAGTCCGAACCACAAGTACCGGGTCCATGGTTCTGGGCGTATACTGGGGGGACGGGGACGACTCCCATTAACCCCTGACTATACCGGGGATACGCTTATCACAATGCCTTTCTGGTCTGTGCTGAAGCAGGGCATTCTGGCAGCCAAGTGGCTTGACCTTTATTAGTGAGCCTGATTACCCCCTCTCGGAACCACAGACTTAGAAATCGCCAGCTCATATACAGTGCATAAAATATATTTATATATATACCCTTATACACCATTTTAATAAAAAATATCACAAAATTCTTCTAAGTCCCTCGGGAAGAGTGAAAGACGCGCACGTTCATTTTCAGAGCTCCTAGACCTTCCTATAAGAAGTTAGCCAAAAAGTAGCTTCGAAAAACGCTTAGGGTAAGTTTCAGAGTTGCTTCAATTGTACCAAAGCTGGACTTAGACATAATTTCACTCTCACAACATTATAGCTGGTTGGAGACAGTCCGAACCACAAGTACCGGGTCCATGGTTCTGGGTGTATACTGGGGGGACGGGGACGACTCCCATTAACCCCTGACTATACCGGGGATACGCTTATCACAATGCCTTTCTGGTCTGTGCTGAAGCAGGGCATTCTGGCAGCCAAGTGGCTTGACCTTTATTAGTGAGCCTGGTTACCCCCTCTCGGAACCACAGACTTAGAAATCGCCAGCTCATATACAGTGCATAAAATATATTTATATATATACCCTTATACACCATTTTAATAAAAAATATCACAAAATTCTTCTAAGTCCCTCGGAAAGAGTGAAAGACGCGCACGTTCATTTTCAGAGCTCCTAGACCTTCCTATAAGAAGTTTGCCAAAAAGTAGCTTCGAAAAACGCTTAGGGTAAGTTTCAGAGTTGCTTCTAATGTACCAAAGCTGGACTTAGACATAATTTCTCTCTCACAACATTATGGCTGGTTGGAGACAGTCCGAACCACAAGTACCGGGTCCATGGTTCTGGGCGTATACTGGGGGGGACGGGGACGACTCCCATTAACCCCTGACTATACCGGGGATACGCTTATCACAATGACTTTCTGGTCTGTGCTGAAGCAGGGCATTCTGGCAGCCAAGTGGCTTGACCTTTATTAGTGAGCCTGGTTACCCCCTCTCGGAACCACAGACTTAGAAATCGCCAGCTCATATACAGTGCATAAAATATATTTATATATATATATACCCTTATACACCATTTTAATAAAAAAATATCACAAAATTCTTCTAAGTCCCTCCGGAAGAGTGAAAGACGCGCACGTTCATTTTCAGAGCTCCTAGATCTTCCTATAAGAAGTTAGCCAAAAAGTAGCTTCGAAAAACGCTTAGGGTAAGTTTCAGAGTTGCTTCTAATGTACCAAAGCTGGACTTAGACATAATTTCACTCTCACAACATTATGGCTGGTTGGAGACAGTCCGAACCACAAGTACCGGGTCCATGGTTCTGGGCGTATACTGGGGGGACGGGGACGACTCCCATTAACCCCTGACTATACCGGGGATACGCTTATCACAATGCCTTTCTGGTCTGTGCTGAAGCAGGGCATTCTGGCAGCCAAGTGGCTTGACCTTTATTAGTGAGCCTGATTACCCCCTCTCGGAACCACAGACTTAGAAATCGCCAGCTCATATACAGTGCATAAAATATATTTATATATATACCCTTATACACCATTTTAATAAAAAATATCACAAAATTCTTCTAAGTCCCTCGGGAAGAGTGAAAGACGCGCACGTTCATTTTCAGAGCTCCTAGATCTTCCTATAAGAAGTTAGCCAAAAAGTAGCTTCGAAAAACGCTTAGGGTAAGTTTCAGAGTTGCTTCTAATGTACCAAAGCTGGACTTAGACATAATTTCACTCTCACAACATTATGGCTGGTTGGAGACAGTCCGAACCACAAGTACCGGGTCCATGGTTCTGGGCGTATACTGGGGGGACGGGGACGAATCCCATTAACCCTTGACTATACCGGGGATACGCTTATCACAATGCCTTTCTGGTCTGTGCTGAAGCAGGGCATTCTGGCAGCCAAGTGGCTTGACCTTTATTAGTGAGCCTGGTTACCCCCTCTCGGAACCACAGACTTAGAAATCGCCAGCTCATATACAGTGCATAAAATATATTTATATATATACCCTTATACACCATTTTAATAAAAAATATCACAAAATTCTTCTAAGTCCCTCGGAAAGAGTGAAAGACGCGCACGTTCATTTTCAGAGCTCCTAGACCTTCCTATAAGAAGTTTGCCAAAAAGTAGCTTCGAAAAACGCTTAGGGTAAGTTTCAGAGTTGCTTCTAATGTACCAAAGCTGGACTTAGACATAATTTCTCTCTCACAACATTATGGCTGGTTGGAGACAGTCCGAACCACAAGTACCGGGTCCATGGTTCTGGGCGTATACT
Organism: Ascaphus truei; assembly: GCF_040206685.1. NCBI lineage: Eukaryota > Metazoa > Chordata > Amphibia > Anura > Ascaphidae > Ascaphus > Ascaphus truei. The sequence goes on from NW_027455248.1 coordinate 195,719, forward strand.
GGGGGGGACGGGGACGACTCCCATTAACCCCTGACTATACCGGGGATACGCTTATCACAATGACTTTCTGGTCTGTGCTGAAGCAGGGCATTCTGGCAGCCAAGTGGCTTGACCTTTATTAGTGAGCCTGGTTACCCCCTCTCGGAACCACAGACTTAGAAATCGCCAGCTCATATACAGTGCATAAAATATATTTATATATATATACCCTTATACACCATTTTAATAAAAAAATATCACAAAATTCTTCTAAGTCCCTCCGGAAGAGTGAAAGACGCGCACGTTCATTTTCAGAGCTCCTAGATCTTCCTATAAGAAGTTAGCCAAAAAGTAGCTTCGAAAAACGCTTAGGGTAAGTTTCAGAGTTGCTTCTAATGTACCAAAGCTGGACTTAGACATAATTTCACTCTCACAACATTATGGCTGGTTGGAGACAGTCCGAACCACAAGTACCGGGTCCATGGTTCTGGGCGTATACTGGGGGGACGGGGACGACTCCCATTAACCCCTGACTATACCGGGGATACGCTTATCACAATGCCTTTCTGGTCTGTGCTGAAGCAGGGCATTCTGGCAGCCAAGTGGCTTGACCTTTATTAGTGAGCGTGATTACCCCCTCTCGGAACCACAAACTTAGAAATCGCCAGCTCATATACAGTGCATAAAATATATTTATATATATATACCCTTATACACCATTTTAATAAAAAATATCACAAAATTCTTCTAAGTCCCTCGGGAAGAGTGAAAGACGCGCACGTTCATTTTCAGAGCTCCTAGATCTTCCTATAAGAAGTTAGCCAAAAAGTAGCTTCGAAAAACGCTTATTGTAAGTTTCAGAGTTGCTTCTAATGTACCAAAGCTGGACTTAGACATAATTTCACTCTCACAACATTATGGCTGGTTGGAGACAGTCCGAACCACAAGTACCGGGTCCATGGTTCTGGGCGTATACTGGGGGGACGGGGACGAATCCCATTAACCCTTGACTATACCGGGGATACGCTTATCACAATGCCTTTCTGGTCTGTGCTGAAGCAGGGCATTCTGGCAGCCAAGTGGCTTGACCTTTATTAGTGAGCCTGGTTACCCCCTCTCGGAACCACAGACTTAGAAATCGCCAGCTCATATACAGTGCATAAAATATATTTATATATATACCCTTATACACCATTTTAATAAAAAATATCACAAAATTCTTCTAAGTCCCTCGGAAAGAGTGAAAGACGCGCACGTTCATTTTCAGAGCTCCTAGACCTTCCTATAAGAAGTTTGCCAAAAAGTAGCTTCGAAAAACGCTTAGGGTAAGTTTCAGAGTTGCTTCTAATGTACCAAAGCTGGACTTAGACATAATTTCTCTCTCACAACATTATGGCTGGTTGGAGACAGTCCGAACCACAAGTACCGGGTCCATGGTTCTGGGCGTATACTGGGGGGGACGGGGACGACTCCCATTAACCCCTGACTATACCGGGGATACGCTTATCACAATGACTTTCTGGTCTGTGCTGAAGCAGGGCATTCTGGCAGCCAAGTGGCTTGACCTTTATGAGTGAGCCTGGTTACCCCCTCTCGGAACCACAGACTTAGAAATCGCCAGCTCATATACAGTGCATAAAATATATTTATATATATATACCCTTATACACCATTTTAATAAAAAAATATCACAAAATTCTTCTAAGTCCCTCCGGAAGAGTGAAAGACGCGCACGTTCATTTTCAGAGCTCCTAGATCTTCCTATAAGAAGTTAGCCAAAAAGTAGCTTCGAAAAACGCTTAGGGTAAGTTTCAGAGTTGCTTCTAATGTACCAAAGCTGGACTTAGACATAATTTCACTCTCACAACATTATGGCTGGTTGGAGACAGTCCGAACCACAAGTACCGGGTCCATGGTTCTGGGCGTATACTGGGGGGACGGGGACGACTCCCATTAACCCCTGACTATACCGGGGATACGCTTATCACAATGCCTTTCTGGTCTGTGCTGAAGCAGGGCATTCTGGCAGCCAAGTGGCTTGACCTTTATTAGTGAGCCTGATTACCCCCTCTCGGAACCACAGACTTAGAAATCGCCAGCTCATATACAGTGCATAAAATATATTTATATATACCCTTATACACCATTTTAATAAAAAATATCACAAAATTCTTCTAAGTCCCTCGGGAAGAGAGAAAGACGCGCACGTTCATTTTCAGAGCTCCTAGATCTTCCTATAAGAAGTTAGCCAAAAAGTAGCTTCGAAAAACGCTTAGGGTAAGTTTCAGAGTTGCTTCTAATGTACCAAAGCTGGACTTAGACATAATTTCACTCTCACAACATTATGGCTGGTTGGAGACAGTCCGAACCACAAGTACCGGGTCCATGGTTCTGGGCGCATACTGGGGGGACGGGGACGAATCCCATTAACCCTTGACTATACCGGGGATACGCTTATCACAATGCCTTTCTGGTCTGTGCTGAAGCAGGGCATTCTGGCAGCCAAGTGGCTTGACCTTTATTAGTGAGCCTGGTTACCCCCTCTCGGAACCACAGACTTAGAAATCGCCAGCTCATATACAGTGCATAAAATATATTTATATATATACCCTTATACACCATTTTAATAAAAAATATCACAAAATTCTTCTAAGTCCCTCGGGAAGAGTGAAAGACGCGCACGTTCATTTTCAGAGCTCCTAGACCTTCCTATAAGAAGTTAGCCAAAAAGTAGCTTCGAAAAACGCTTAGGGTAAGTTTCAGAGTTGCTTCTAATGTACCAAAGCTGGACTTAGACATAATTTCACTCTCACAACATTATGGCTGGTTGGAGACAGTCCGAACCACAAGTACCGGGTCCATGGTTCTGGGCGTATACTGGGGGGACGGGGACGACTCCCATTAACCCCTGACTATACCGGGGATACGCTTATCACAATGCCTTTCTGGTCTGTGCTGAAGCAGGGCATTCTGGCAGCCAAGTGGCTTGACCTTTATTAGTGAGCCTGATTACCCCCTCTCGGAACCACAGACTTAGAAATCGCCAGCTCATATACAGTGCATAAAATATATTTATATATATACCCTTATACACCATTTTAATAAAAAATATCACAAAATTCTTCTAAGTCCCTCGGTAAGAGTGAAAGACGCGCACGTTCATTTTCAGAGCTCCTAGACCTTCCTATAAGAAGTTAGCCAAAAAGTAGCTTCGAAAAACGCTTAGGGTAAGTTTCAGAGTTGCTTCTAATGTACCAAAGCTGGACTTAGACATAATTTCACTCTCACAACATTATGGCTGGTTGGAGACAGTCCGAACCACAAGTACCGGGTCCATGGTTCTGGGTGTATACTGGGGGGACGGGGACGACTCCCATTAACCCCTGACTATACCGGGGATACGCTTATCACAATGCCTTTCTGGTCTGTGCTGAAGCAGGGCATTCTGGCAGCCAAGTGGCTTGACCTTTATTAGTGAGCCTGGTTACCCCCTCTCGGAACCACAGACTTAGAAATCGCCAGCTCATATACAGTGCATAAAATATATTTATATATATACCCTTATACACCATTTTAATAAAAAATATCACAAAATTCTTCTAAGTCCCTCGGGAAGAGTGAAAGACGCGCACGTTCATTTTCAAAGCTCCTAGACCTTCCTATAAGAAGTTAGCCAAAAAGTAGCTTCGAAAAACGCTTAGGGTAAGTTTCAGAGTTGCTTCTAATGTACCAAAGCTGGACTTAGACATAATTTCACTCTCACAACATTATGGCTGGTTGGAGACAGTCCGAACCACAAGTACCGGGTCCATGGTTCTGGGCGTATACTGGGGGGACGGGGACGACTCCCATTAACCCCTGACTATACCGGGGATACGCTTATCACAATGCCTTTCTGGTCTGTGCTGAAGCAGGGCATTCTGGCAGCCAAGTGGCTTGACCTTTATTAGTGAGCCTGATTACCCCCTCTCGGAACCACAGACTTAGAAATCGCCAGCTCATATACAGTGCATAAAATATATTTATATATATACCCTTATACACCATTTTAATAAAAAATATCACAAAATTCTTCTAAGTCCCTCGGGAAGAGTGAAAGACGCGCACGTTCATTTTCAGAGCTCCTAGACCTTCCTATAAGAAGTTAGCCAAAAAGTAGCTTCGAAAAACGCTTAGGGTAAGTTTCAGAGTTGCTTCTAATGTACCAAAGCTGGACTTAGACATAATTTCACTCTCACAACATTATGGCTGGTTGGAGACAGTCCGAACCACAAGTACCGGGTCCATGGTTCTGGGCGTATACTGGGGGGACGGGGACGACTCCCATTAACCCCTGACTATACCGGGGATACGCTTATCACAATGCCTTTCTGGTCTGTGCTGAAGCAGGGCATTCTGGCAGCCAAGTGGCTTGACCTTTATTAGTGAGCCTGATTACCCCCTCTCGGAACCACAGACTTAGAAATCGCCAGCTCATATACAGTGCATAAAATATATTTATATATATACCCTTATACACCATTTTAATAAAAAATATCACAAAATTCTTCTAAGTCCCTCGGGAAGAGTGAAAGACGCGCACGTTCATTTTCAGAGCTCCTAGACCTTCCTATAAGAAGTTAGCCAAAAAGTAGCTTCGAAAAACGCTTAGGGTAAGTTTCAGAGTTGCTTCTAATGTACCAAAGCTGGACTTAGACATAATTTCACTCTCACAACATTATGGCTTGTTGGAGACAGTCCGAACCACAAGTACCGGGTCCATGGTTCTGGGCGTATACTGGGGGGACGGGGACGACTCCCATTAACCCCTGACTATACCGGGGATACGCTTATCACAATGCCTTTCTGGTCTGTGCTGAAGCAGGGCATTCTGGCAGCCAAGTGGCTTGACCTTTATTAGTGAGCCTGATTACCCCCTCTCGGAACCACAGACTTAGAAATCGCCAGCTCATATACAGTGCATAAAATATATCTATATATATACCCTTATACACCATTTTAATAAAAAATATCACAAAATTCTTCTAAGTCCCTCGGGAAGAGTGAAAGACGCGCACGTTCATTTTCAGAGCTCCTAGACCTTCCTATAAGAAGTTAGCCAAAAAGTAGCTTCGAAAAACGCTTAGGTTAAGTTTCAGAGTTGCTTCTAATGTACCAAAGCTGGACTTAGACATAATTTCACTCTCACAACATTATGGCTGGTTGGAGACAGTCCGAACCACAAGTACCGGGTCCATGGTTCTGGGCGTATACTGGGGGGACGGGGACGACTCCCATTAACCCCTGACTATACCGGGGATACGCTTATCACAATGACTTTCTGGTCTGTGCTGAAGCAGGGCATTCTGGCAGCCAAGTGGGTTGACCTTTATTAGTGAGCCTGGTTACCCCCTCTCGGAACCACAGACTTAGAAATCGCCAGCTCATATACAGTGCATAAAATATATTTATATATATATACCCTTATACACCATTTTAATAAAAAAATATCACAAAATTCTTCTAAGTCCCTCGGGAAGAGTAAAAGACGCGCACGTTCATTTTCAGAGCTCCTACTGTAGACCTTCCTATAAGAAGTTAGCCAAAAAGTATCTTCGAAAAACGCTTAGGGTAAGTTTCAGAGTTGCTTCTAATGTACCAAAGCTGGACTTAGACATAATTTCACTCTCACAACATTATGGCTGGTTAGAGACAGTCCGAACCACAAGTACCGGGTCCATGGTTCTTGCCGTATACTGGGGGGACGGGGACGACTCTCATTAACCCCTGACTATACCGGGGATACGCTTATCACAATGCCTTTCTGGTCTGTGCTGAAGCAGGGCATTCTGGCAGCCAAGTGGCTTGACCTTTATTAGTGAGCCTGGTTACCCCCTCTCGGAACCACAGACTTAGAAATCGCCAGCTCATATACAGTGCATAAAATATATTTATATATATACCCTTATACACCATTTTAATAAAAAATATCACAAAATTCTTCTAAGTCCCTCGGGAAGAGTGAAAGACGCGCACGTTCATTTTCAGAGCTCCTAGACCTTCCTATAAGAAGTTAGCCAAAATGTAGCTTCGAAAAACGCTTAGGTTGAGTTTCAGAGTTGCTTCTAATGTACCAAAGCTGGACTTAGACATAATTTCACTCTCACAACATTATGGCTGGTTGGAGACAGTCCGAACCACAAGTACCGGGTCCATGGTTCTGGGCGTATACTGGGGGGGACGGGGACGACTCCCATTAACCCCTGACTATACCGGGGATACGCTTATCACAATGCCTTTCTGGTCTGTGCTGAAGCAGGGCATTCTGGCAGCCAAGTGGCTTGACCTTTATTAGTGAGCCTGGTTACCCCCTCTCGGAACCACAGACTTAGAAATCGCCAGCTCATATACAGTGCATAAAATATATTTATATATATACCCTTATACACCATTTTAATAAAAAATATCACAAAATTCTTCTAAGTCCCTCGGGAAGAGTGAAAGACGCGCACGTTCATTTTCAGAGCTCCTAGACCTTTCTATAAGAAGTTAGCCAAAAAGTAGCTTCGAAAAACGCTTAGGTTAAGTTTCAGAGTTGCTTCTAATGTACCAAAGCTGGACTTAGACATAATTTCACTCTCACAACATTATGTCTGGTTAGAGACAGTCCGAACCACAAGTACCGGGTCCATGGTTCTTGCCGTATACTGGGGGGACGGGGACGACTCTCATTAACCCCTGACTATACCGGGGATACGCTTATCACAATGCCTTTCTGGTCTGTGCTGAAGCAGGGCATTCTGGCAGCCAAGTGGCTTGACCTTTATTAGTGAGCCTGGTTACCCCCTCTCGGAACCACAGACTTAGAAATCGCCAGCTCATATACAGTGCATAAAATATATTTATATATATACCCTTATACACCATTTTAATTAAAAAATATCACAAAATTCTTCTAAGTCCCTCGGGAAGAGTGAAAGACGCGCACATTCATTTTCAGAGCTCCTAGACTTTCCTATAAGAAGTTAGCCAAAAAGTAGCTTCGAAAAACGCTTAGGGTAAGTTTCAGAGTTGCTTCTAATGTACCAAAGCTGGACTTAGACATAATTTCACTCTCACAACATTATGGCTGGTTAGAGACAGTCCGAACCACAAGTACCGGGTCCATGGTTCTGGGCGTATACTGGGGGGGACGGGGACGACTCCCATTAACCCCTGACTATACCGGGGATACGCTTATCACAATGCCTTTCTGGTCTGTGCTGAAGCAGGGCATTCTGGCAGCCAAGTGGCTTGACCTTTATTAGTGAGCCTGGTTACCCCCTCTCGGAACCACAGACTTAGAAATCGCCAGCTCATATACAGTGCATAAAATATATTTATATATATACCCTTATACACCATTTTAATAAAAAATATCACAAAATTCTTCTACTGTAAGTCCCTCGGGAAGAGTGAAAGACGCGCACGTTCATTTTCAGAGCTCCTAGAACTTCCTATAAGAGGTTAGCCAAAAAGTAGCTTCGAAAAACGCTTAGGGTAAGTTTCAGAGTTGCTTCTAATGTACCAAAGCTGGACTTAGACATAATTTCACTCTCACAACATTATGGCTGGTTGGAGACAGTCCGAACCACAAGTACCGGGTCCATGGTTCTGGGCGTATACTGGGGGGGACGGGGACGACTCCCATTAACCCCTGACTATACCGGGGATACGCTTATCACAATGCTTTTCTGGTCTGTGCTGAAGCAGGGCATTCTGGCAGCCAAGTGGCTTGACCTTTATTAGTGAGCCTGGTTACCCCCTCTCGGAACCACAGACTTAGAAATCGCCAGCTCATATACAGTGCATAAAATATATTTATATATATACCCTTATACACCATTTTAATAAAAAAATATCACAAAATTCTTCTAAGTCCCTCGAGAAGAGTGAAAGACGCGCACGTTCATTTTCAGAGCTCCTAGACCTTCCTATAAGAAGTTAGCCAAAAAGTAGCTTCGAAAAACGCTTAGGTTAAGTTTCAGAGTTGCTTCTAATGTACCAAAGCTGGACTTAGACATAATTTCACTCTCACAACATTATGGCTGGTTGGAGACAGTCCGAACCACAAGTACCGGGTCCATGGTTCTGGGCGTATACTGGGGGGACGGGGACGACTCCCATTAACCCCTGACTATACCAGGGATACGCTTATCACAATGACTTTCTGGTCTGTGCTGAAGCAGGGCATTCTGGCAGCCAAGTGGCTTGACCTTTATTAGTGAGCCTGGTTACCCCCTCTCGGAACCACAGACTTAGAAATCGCCAGCTCATATACAGTGCATAAAATATATTTATATATATATACCCTTATACACCATTTTAATAAAAAAATATCACAAAATTCTTCTAAGTCCCACGGGAAGAGTAAAAGACGCGCACGTTCATTTTCAGAGCTCCTACTGTAGACCTTCCTATAAGAAGTTAGGCAAAAAGTAGCTTCGAAAAACGCTTAGGGTAAGTTTCAGAGTTGCTTCTAATGTACCAAAGCTGGACTTAGACATAATTTCACTCTCACAACATTATGTCTGGTTGGAGACAGTCCGAACCACAAGTACCGGGTCCATGGTTCTTGCCGTATACTGGGTGGACAGGGACGGGGACGACTCTCATTAACCCCTGACTATACCGGGGATACGCTTATAACAATGCCTTTCTGGTCTGTGCTGAAGCAGGGCATTCTGGCAGCCAAGTGGCTTGACCTTTATTAGTGAGCCTGGTTACCCCCTCTCGGAACCACAGACTTAGAAATCGCCAGCTCATATACAGTGCATAAAATATATTTATATATATACCCTTATACACCATTTTAATTAAAAAATATCACAAAATTCTTCTAAGTCCCTCGGGAAGAGTGAAAGACGCGCACGTTCATTTTCAGAGCTCCTAGACTTTCCTATAAGAAGTTAGCCAAAAAGTAGCTTCGAAAAACGCTTAGGGTAAGTTTCAGAGTTGCTTCTAATGTACCAAAGCTGGACTTAGACATAATTTCACTCTCACAACATTATGGCTGGTTAGAGACAGTCCGAACCACAAGTACCGGGTCCATGGTTCTGGGCGTATACTGGGGGGGACGGGGACGACTCCCATTAACCCCTGACTATACCGGGGATACGCTTATCACAATGCCTTTCTGGTCTGTGCTGAAGCAGGGCATTCTGGCAGCCAAGTGGCTTGACCTTTATTAGTGAGCCTGGTTACCCCCTCTCGGAACCACAGACTTAGAAATCGCCAGCTCATATACAGTGCATAAAATATATTTATATATATACCCTTATACACCATTTTAATAAAAAATATCACAAAATTCTTCTAAGTCCCTCGGGAAGAGTGAAAGACGCGCACGTTCATTTTCAGAGCTCCTAGACCTTCCTATAAGATGTTAGCCAAAAAGTAGCTTCGAAAAACGCTTAGGTTAAGTTTCAGAGTTGCTTCTAATGTACCAAAGCTGGACTTAGACATAATTTCACTCTCACAACATTATGGCTGGTTGGAGACAGTCCGAACCACAAGTACCGGGTCCATGGTTCTGGGCGTATACTGGGGGGGACGGGGACGACTCCCATTAACCCCTGACTATACCGGGGATACGCTTATCACAATGCCTTTCTGGTCTGTGCTGAAGCAGGGCATTCTGGCAGCCAAGTGGCTTGACCTTTATTAGTGAGCCTGGTTACCCCCTCTCGGAACCACAGACTTAGAAATCGCCAGCTCATATACAGTGCATAAAATATATTTATATATATACCCTTATACACCATTTTAATAAAAAATATCACAAAATTCTTCTACTGTAAGTCCCTCGGGAAGAGTGAAAGACGCGCACGTTCATTTTCAGAGCTCCTAGACCTTCCTATAAGAAGTTAGCCAAAAAGTAGCTTCGAAAAACGCTTAGGGTAAGTTTCAGAGTTGCTTCTAATGTACCAAAGCTGGACTTAGACATAATTTCACTCTCACAACATTATGGCTGGTTGGAGACAGTCCGAACCACAAGTACCGGGTCCATGGTTCTGGGCGTATACTGGGGGGGACGGGGACGACTCCCATTAACCCCTGACTATACCGGGGATACGCTTATCACAATGCCTTTCTGGCCTGTGCTGAAGCAGGGCATTCTGGCAGCCAAGTGGCTTGACCTTTATTAGTGAGCCTGGTTACCCCCTCTCGGAACCACAGACTTAGAAATCGCCAGCTCATATACAGTGCATAAAATATATTTATATATATACCCGTATACACCATTTTAATAAAAAATATCACAAAATTCTTCTAAGTCCCTCGGGAAGAGTGAAAGACGCGCACATTCATTTTCAGAGCTCCTAGACCTTCCTATAAGAAGTTAGCCAAAAAGTAGCTTCGAAAAACGCTTAGGTTAAGTTTCAGAGTTGCTTCTAATGTACCAAAGCTGGACTTAGACATAATTTCACTCTCACAACATTATGGCTGATTGGAGACAGTCCGAACAACAAGAACCGGGTCCATGGTTCTTGCCGTATACTGGGGGGACGGGGACGACTCCCATTAACCCCTGACTATACCGGGGATACGCTTATCACAATGCCTTTCTGGTCTGTGCTGAAGCAGGGCATTCTGGCAGCCAAGTGGCTTGACCTTTATTAGTGAGCCTGCTTACCCCCTCTCGGAACCACAGACTTAGAAATCGCCAGCTCATATACAGTGCATAAAATATATTTATATATATACCCTTATACACCATTTTAATTAAAAAATATCACAAAATTCTTCTAAGTCCCTCGGGAAGAGTGAAAGACGCGCACGTTCATTTTCAGAGCTCCTAGACTTTCCTATAAGAAGTTAGCCAAAAAGTAGCTTCGAAAAACGCTTAGGGTAAGTTTCAGAGTTGCTTCTAATGTACCAAAGCTGAACTTAGACATAATTTCACTCTCACAACATTATGGCTGGTTAGAGACAGTCCGAACCACAAGTACCGGGTCCATGGTTCTTGCCGTATACTGGGGGGACGGGGACGACTCCCATTAACCCCTGACTATACCGGGGATACGCTTATCACAATGCCTTTCTGGTCTGTGCTGAAGCAGGGCATTCTGGCAGCCAAGTGGCTTGACCTTTATTAGTGAGCCTGCTTACCCCCTCTCGGAACCACAGACTTAGAAATCGCCAGCTCATATACAGTGCATAAAATATATTTATATATATACCCTTATACACCATTTTAATTAAAAAATATCACAAAATTCTTCTAAGTCCCTCGGGAAGAGTGAAAGACGCGCACGTTCATTTTCAGAGCTCCTAGACTTTCCTATAAGAAGTTAGCCAAAAAGTAGCTTCGAAAAACGCTTAGGGTAAGTTTCAGAGTTGCTTCTAATGTACCAAAGCTGAACTTAGACATAATTTCACTCTCACAACATTATGGCTGGTTAGAGACAGTCCGAACCACAAGTACCGGGTCCATGGTTCTGGGCGTATACTGGGGGGGACGGGGACGACTCCCATTAACCCCTGACTATACCGGGGATACGCTTATCACAATGCCTTTCTGGTCTGTGCTGAAGCAGGGCATTCTGGCAGCCAAGTGGCTTGACCTTTATTAGTGAGCCTGGTTACCCCCTCTCGGAACCACAGACTTAGAAATCGCCAGCTCATATACAGTGCATAAAATATATTTATATATATACCCGTATACACCATTTTAATAAAAAATATCACAAAATTCTTCTAAGTCCCTCGGGAAGAGTGAAAGACGCGCACGTTCATTTTCAGAGCTCCTAGACCTTCCTATAAGAAGTTAGCCAAAAAGTAGCTTCGAAAAACGCTTAGGTTAAGTTTCAGAGTTGCTTCTAATGTACCAAAGCTGGACTTAGACATAATTTCACTCTCACAACATTATGGCTGATTGGAGACAGTCCGAACCACAAGTACCGGGTCCATGGTTCTTGCCGTATACTGGGGGGACGGGGACGACTCTCATTAACCCCTGACTATACCGGGGATACGCTTATCACAATGCCTTTCTTGTCTGTGCTGAAGCAGGGCATTCTGGCAGCCAAGTGGCTTGACCTTTATTAGTGAGCCTGCTTACCCCCTCTCGGAACCACAGACTTAGAAATCGCCAGCTCATATACAGTGCATAAAATATATTTATATATATACCCTTATACACCATTTTAATTAAAAAATATCACAAAATTCTTCTAAGTCCCTCGGGAAGAGTGAAAGACGCGCACATTCATTTTCAGAGCTCCTAGACTTTCCTATAAGAAGTTAGCCAAAAAGTAGCTTCGAAAAACGCTTAGGGTAAGTTTCAGAGTTGCTTCTAATGTACCAAAGCTGGACTTAGACATAATTTCACTCTCACAACATTATGGCTGGTTAGAGACAGTCCGAACCACAAGTACCGGGTCCATGGTTCTGGGCGTATACTGGGGGGGACGGGGACGACTCCCATTAACCCCTGACTATACCGGGGATACGCTTATCACAATGCCTTTCTGGTCTGTGCTGAAGCAGGGCATTCTGGCAGCCAAGTGGCTTGACCTTTATTAGTGAGCCTGGTTACCCCCTCTCGGAACCACAGACTTAGAAATCGCCAGCTCATATACAGTGCATAAAATATATTTATATATACCCTTATACACCATTTTAATAAAAAATATCACAAAATTCTTCTACTGTAAGTCCCTCGGGAAGAGTGAAAGACGCGCACGTTCATTTTCAGAGCTCCTAGAACTTCCTATAAGAGGTTAGCCAAAAAGTAGCTTCGAAAAACGCTTAGGGTAAGTTTCAGAGTTGCTTCTAATGTACCAAAGCTGGACTTAGACATAATTTCACTCTCACAACATTATGGCTGGTTGGAGACAGTCCGAACCACAAGTACCGGGTCCATGGTTCTGGGCGTATACTGGGGGGGACGGGGACGACTCCCATTAACCCCTGACTATACCGGGGATACGCTTATCACAATGCTTTTCTGGTCTGTGCTGAAGCAGGGCATTCTGGCAGCCAAGTGGCTTGACCTTTATTAGTGAGCCTGATTACCCCCTCTCGGAACCACAGACTTAGAAATCGCCAGCTCATATACAGTGCATAAAATATATTTATATATATACCCTTATACACCATTTTAATAAAAAATATCACAAAATTCTTCTAAGTCCCTCGAGAAGAGTGAAAGACGCGCACGTTCATTTTCAGAGCTCCTAGACCTTCCTATAAGAAGTTAGCCAAAAAGTAGCTTCGAAAAACGCTTAGGTTAAGTTTCAGAGTTGCTTCTAATGTACCAAAGCTGGACTTAGACATAATTTCACTCTCACAACATTATGGCTGGTTGGAGACAGTCCGAACCACAAGTACCGGGTCCATGGTTCTGGGCGTATACTGGGGGGACGGGGACGACTCCCATTAACCCCTGACTATACCAGGGATACGCTTATCACAATGACTTTCTGGTCTGTGCTGAAGCAGGGCATTCTGGCAGCCAAGTGGCTTGATCTTTATTAGTGAGCCTGGTTACCCCCTCTCGGAACCACAGACTTAGAAATCGCCAGCTCATATACAGTGCATAAAATATATTTATATATATATACCCTTATACACCATTTTAATAAAAAAATATCACAAAATTCTTCTAAGTCCCACGGGAAGAGTAAAAGACGCGCACGTTCATTTTCAGAGCTCCTACTGTAGACCTTCCTATAAGAAGTTAGGCAAAAAGTAGCTTCGAAAAACGCTTAGGGTAAGTTTCAGAGTTGCTTCTAATGTACCAAAGCTGGACTTAGACATAATTTCACTCTCACAACATTATGTCTGGTTGGAGACAGTCCGAACCACAAGTACCGGGTCCATGGTTCTTGCCGTATACTGGGGGGACAGGGACGGGGACGACTCTCATTAACCCCTGACTATACCAGGGATACGCTTATAACAATGCCTTTCTGGTCTGTGCTGAAGCAGGGCATTCTGGCAGCCAAGTGGCTTGACCTTTATTAGTGAGCCTGGTTACCCCCTCTCGGAACCACAGACTTAGAAATCGCCAGCTCATATACAGTGCATAAAATATATTTATATATATACCCTTATACACCATTTTAATTAAAAAATATCACAAAATTCTTCTAAGTCCCTCGGGAAGAGTGAAAGACGCGCACATTCATTTTCAGAGCTCCTAGACTTTCCTATAAGAAGTTAGCCAAAAAGTAGCTTCGAAAAACGCTTAGGGTAAGTTTCAGAGTTGCTTCTAATGTACCAAAGCTGGACTTAGACATAATTTCACTCTCACAACATTATGGCTGGTTGGAGACAGTCCGAACCACAAGTACCGGGTCCATGGTTCTGGGCGTATACTGGGGGGGACGGGGACGACTCCCATTAACCCCTGACTATACCGGGGATACGCTTATCACAATGCTTTTCTGGTCTGTGCTGAAGCAGGGCATTCTGGCAGCCAAGTGGCTTGACCTTTATTAGTGAGCCTGATTACCCCCTCTCGGAACCACAGACTTAGAAATCGCCAGCTCATATACAGTGCATAAAATATATTTATATATATACCCTTATACACCATTTTAATAAAAAATATCACAAAATTCTTCTAAGTCCCTCGAGAAGAGTGAAAGACGCGCACGTTCATTTTCAGAGCTCCTAGACCTTCCTATAAGAAGTTAGCCAAAAAGTAGCTTCGAAAAACGCTTAGGTTAAGTTTCAGAGTTGCTTCTAATGTACCAAAGCTGGACTTAGACATAATTTCACTCTCACAACATTATGGCTGGTTGGAGACAGTCCGAACCACAAGTACCGGGTCCATGGTTCTGGGCGTATACTGGGGGGACGGGGACGACTCCCATTAACCCCTGACTATACCAGGGATACGCTTATCACAATGACTTTCTGGTCTGTGCTGAAGCAGGGCATTCTGGCAGCCAAGTGGCTTGATCTTTATTAGTGAGCCTGGTTACCCCCTCTCGGAACCACAGACTTAGAAATCGCCAGCTCATATACAGTGCATAAAATATATTTATATATATATACACCCTTATACACCATTTTAATAAAAAAATATCACAAAATTCTTCTAAGTCCCACGGGAAGAGTAAAAGACGCGCACGTTCATTTTCAGAGCTCCTACTGTAGACCTTCCTATAAGAAGTTAGGCAAAAAGTAGCTTCGAAAAACGCTTAGGGTAAGTTTCAGAGTTGCTTCTAATGTACCAAAGCTGGACTTAGACATAATTTCACTCTCACAACATTATGTCTGGTTGGAGACAGTCCGAACCACAAGTACCGGGTCCATGGTTCTTGCCGTATACTGGGGGGACAGGGACGGGGACGACTCTCATTAACCCCTGACTATACCGGGGATACGCTTATAACAATGCCTTTCTGGTCTGTGCTGAAGCAGGGCATTCTGGCAGCCAAGTGGCTTGACCTTTATTAGTGAGCCTGGTTACCCCCTCTCGGAACCACAGACTTAGAAATCGCCAGCTCATATACAGTGCATAAAATATATTTATATATATACCCTTATACACCATTTTAATTAAAAAATATCACAAAATTCTTCTAAGTCCCTCGGGAAGAGTGAAAGACGCGCACATTCATTTTCAGAGCTCCTAGACTTTCCTATAAGAAGTTAGCCAAAAAGTAGCTTCGAAAAACGCTTAGGGTAAGTTTCAGAGTTGCTTCTAATGTACCAAAGCTGGACTTAGACATAATTTCACTCTCACAACATTATGGCTGGTTAGAGACAGTCCGAACCACAAGTACCGGGTCCATGGTTCTGGGCGTATACTGGGGGGGACGGGGACGACTCCCATTAACCCCTGACTATACCGGGGATACGCTTATCACAATGCCTTTCTGGTCTGTGCTGAAGCAGGGCATTCTGGCAGCCAAGTGGCTTGACCTTTATTAGTGAGCCTGGTTACCCCCTCTCGGAACCACAGACTTAGAAATCGCCAGCTCATATACAGTGCATAAAATATATTTATATATATACCCTTATACACCATTTTAATAAAAAATATCACAAAATTCTTCTACTGTAAGTCCCTCGGGAAGAGTGAAAGACGCGCACGTTCATTTTCAGAGCTCCTAGAACTTCCTATAAGAGGTTAGCCAAAAAGTAGCTTCGAAAAACGCTTAGGGTAAGTTTCAGAGTTGCTTCTAATGTACCAAAGCTGGACTTAGACATAATTTCACTCTCACAACATTATGGCTGGTTGGAGACAGTCCGAACCACAAGTACCGGGTCCATGGTTCTGGGCGTATACTGGGGGGACGGGGACGACTCCCATTAACCCCTGACTATACCGGGGATACGCTTATCACAATGCCTTTCTGGTCTGTGCTGAAGCAGGGCATTCTGGCAGCCAAGTGGCTTGACCTTTATTAGTGAGCCTGGTTACCCCCTCTCGGAACCACAGACTTAGAAATCGCCAGCTCATATACAGTGCATAAAATATATTTATTTATATACCCTTATACACCATTTTAATAAAAAATATCACAAAATTCTTCTAAGTCCCTCGAGAAGAGTGAAAGACGCGCACGTTCATTTTCAGAGCTCCTAGACCTTCCTATAAGAAGTTAGCCAAAAAGTAGCTTCGAAAAACGCTTAGGTTAAGTTTCAGAGTTGCTTCTAATGTACCAAAGCTGGACTTAGACATAATTTCACTCTCACAACATTATGGCTGGTTGGAGACAGTCCGAACCACAAGTACCGGGTCCATGGTTCTGGGCGTATACTGGGGGGACGGGGACGACTCCCATTAACCCCTGACTATACCAGGGATACGCTTATCACAATGACTTTCTGGTCTGTGCTGAAGCAGGGCATTCTGGCAGCCAAGTGGCTTGATCTTTATTAGTGAGCCTGGTTACCCCCTCTCGGAACCACAGACTTAGAAATCGCCAGCTCATATACAGTGCATAAAATATATTTATATATATATACCCTTATACACCATTTTAATAAAAAAATATCACAAAATTCTTCTAAGTCCCACGGGAAGAGTAAAAGACGCGCACGTTCATTTTCAGAGCTCCTACTGTAGACCTTCCTATAAGAAGTTAGGCAAAAAGTAGCTTCGAAAAACGCTTAGGGTAAGTTTCAGAGTTGCTTCTAATGTACCAAAGCTGGACTTAGACATAATTTCACTCTCACAACATTATGTCTGGTTGGAGACAGTCCGAACCACAAGTACCGGGTCCATGGTTCTTGCCGTATACTGGGGGGACAGGGACGGGGACGACTCTCATTAACCCCTGACTATACCGGGGATACGCTTATAACAATGCCTTTCTGGTCTGTGCTGAAGCAGGGCATTCTGGCAGCCAAGTGGCTTGACCTTTATTAGTGAGCCTGGTTACCCCCTCTCGGAACCACAGACTTAGAAATCGCCAGCTCATATACAGTGCATAAAATATATTTATATATATACCCTTATACACCATTTTAATTAAAAAATATCACAAAATTCTTCTAAGTCCCTCGGGAAGAGTGAAAGACGCGCACGTTCATTTTCAGAGCTCCTAGACTTTCCTATAAGAAGTAAGCCAAAAAGTAGCTTCGAAAAACGCTTAGGGTAAGTTTCAGAGTTGCTTCTAATGTACCAAAGCTGGACTTAGACATAATTTCACTCTCACAACATTATGGCTGGTTAGAGACAGTCCGAACCACAAGTACCGGGTCCATGGTTCTGGGAGTATACTGGGGGGGACGGGGACGACTCCCATTAACCCCTGACTATACCGGGGATACGCTTATCACAATGCCTTTCTGGTCTGTGCTGAAGCAGGGCATTCTGGCAGCCAAGTGGCTTGACCTTTATTAGTGAGCCTGGTTACCCCCTCTCGGAACCACAGACTTAGAAATCGCCAGCTCATATACAGTGCATAAAATATATTTATATATATACCCTTATACACCATTTTAATAAAAAATATCACAAAATTCTTCTAAGTCCCTCGGGAAGAGTGAAAGACGCGCACGTTCATTTTCAGAGCTCCTAGACCTTCCTATAAGATGTTAGCCAAAAAGTAGCTTCGAAAAACGCTTAGGTTAAGTTTCAGAGTTGCTTCTAATGTACCAAAGCTGGACTTAGACATAATTTCACTCTCACAACATTATGGCTGGTTGGAGACAGTCCGAACCACAAGTACCGGGTCCATGGATCTGGGCGTATACTGGGGGGGACGGGGACGACTCCCATTAACCCCTGACTATACCGGGGATACGCTTATCACAATGCCTTTCTGGTCTGTGCTGAAGCAGGGCATTCTGGCAGCCAAGTGGCTTGACCTTTATTAGTGAGCCTGGTTACCCCCTCTCGGAACCACAGACTTAGAAATCGCCAGCTCATATACAGTGCATAAAATATATTTATATATATACCCTTATACACCATTTTAATAAAAAATATCACAAAATTCTTCTAAGTCCCTCGGGAAGAGTGAAAGACGCGCACGTTCATTTTCAGAGCTCCTAGACCTTCCTACTGTATAAGAAGTTAGCCAAAAAGTAGCTTCGAAAAACGCTTAGGTTAAGTTTCAGAGTTGCTTCTAATGTACCAAAGCTGGACTTAGACATAATTTCACTCTCACAACATTATGGCTGGTTGGAGACAGTCCGAACAACAAGTACCGGGTCCATGGTTCTGGGCGTATACTGGGGGGGACGGGGACGACTCCCATTAACCCCTGACTATACCGGAGATACGCTTATCACAATGCCTTTCTGGTCTGTGCTGAAGCAGGGCATTCTGGCAGCCAAGTGGCTTGACCTTTATTAGTGAGCCTGGTTACCCCCTCTCGGAACCACAGACTTAGAAATCGCCAGCTCATATACAGTGCATAAAATATATTTATATATATACCCTTATACACCATTTTAATAAAAAATATCACAAAATTCTTCTACTGTAAGTCCCTCGGGAAGAGTGAAAGACGCGCACGTTCATTTTCAGAGCTCCTAGACCTTCCTATAAGAGGTTAGCCAAAAAGTAGCTTCGAAAAACGCTTAGGGTA
This sequence comes from Ascaphus truei, assembly GCF_040206685.1. Taxonomy (NCBI): domain Eukaryota; kingdom Metazoa; phylum Chordata; class Amphibia; order Anura; family Ascaphidae; genus Ascaphus; species Ascaphus truei. The sequence goes on from NW_027455248.1 coordinate 214,720, forward strand.
AGTTTCAGAGTTGCTTCTAATGTACCAAAGCTGGACTTAGACATAATTTCACTCTCACAACATTATGTCTGGTTGGAGACAGTCCGAACCACAAGTACCGGGTCCATGGTTATTGCCGTATACTGGGGGGACAGGGACGGGGACGACTCTCATTAACCCCTGACTATACCGGGGATACGCTTATAACAATGCCTTTCTGGTCTGTGCTGAAGCAGGGCATTCTGGCAGCCAAGTGGCTTGACCTTTATTAGTGAGCCTGGTTACCCCCTCTCGGAACCACAGACTTAGAAATCGCCAGCTCATATACAGTGCATAAAATATATTTATATATATACCCTTATACACCATTTTAATAAAAAATATCACAAAATTCTTCTAAGTCCCTCGGGAAGAGTGAAAGACGCGCACGTTCATTTTCAGAGCTCCTAGACCTTCCTATAAGATGTTAGCCAAAAAGTAGCTTCGAAAAACGCTTAGGTTAAGTTTCAGAGTTGCTTCTAATGTACCAAAGCTGGACTTAGACATAATTTCACTCTCACAACATTATGGCTGGTTGGAGACAGTCCGAACCACAAGTACCGGGTCCATGGTTCTGGGCGTATACTGGGGGGGACGGGGACGACTCCCATTAACCCCTGACTATACCGGGGATACGCTTATCACAATGCCTTTCTGGTCTGTGCTGAAGCAGGGCATTCTGGCAGCCAAGTGGCTTGACCTTTATTAGTGAGCCTGGTTACCCCCTCTCGGAACCACAGACTTAGAAATCGCCAGCTCATATACAGTGCATAAAATATATTTATATATATACCCTTATACACCATTTTAATAAAAAATATCACAAAATTCTTCTACTGTAAGTCCCTCGGGAAGAGTGAAAGACGCGCACGTTCATTTTCAGAGCTCCTAGACCTTCCTATAAGAGGTTAGCCAAAAAGTAGCTTCGAAAAACGCTTAGGGTAAGTTTCAGAGTTGCTTCTAATGTACCAAAGCTGGACTTAGACATAATTTCACTCTCACAACATTATGGCTGGTTGGAGACAGTCCGAACCACAAGTACCGGGTCCATGGTTCTGGGCGTATACTGGGGGGGACGGGGACGACTCCCATTAACCCCTGACTATACCGGGGATACGCTTATCACAATGCCTTTCTGGTCTGTGCTGAAGCAGGGCATTCTGGCAGCCAAGTGGCTTTACCTTTATTAGTGAGCCTGGTTTCCCCCTCTCGGAACCACAGACTTAGAAATCGCCAGCTCATATACAGTGCATAAAATATATTTATATATATACCCTTATACACCATTTTAATAAAAAATATCACAAAATTCTTCTAAGTCCCTCGGGAAGAGTGAAAGACGCGCACGTTTATTTTCAGAGCTCCTAGACTTTCCTATAAGAAGTTAGCCAAAAAGTATCTTCGAAAAACGCTTAGGGTAAGTTTCAGAGTTGCTTCTAATGTACCAAAGCTGGACTTAGACATAATTTCACTCTCACAACATTATGGCTGGTTAGAGACAGTCCGAACCACAAGTACCGGGTCCATGGTTCTGGGCGTATACTGGGGGGGACGGGGACGACTCCCATTAACCCCTGACTATACCAGGGATACGCTTATCACAATGCCTTTCTGGTCTGTGCTGAAGCAGGGCATTCTGGCAGCCAAATGGCTTGACCTTTATTAGTGAGCCTGGTTACCCCCTCTCGGAACCACAGACTTAGAAATCGCCAGCTCATATACAGTGCATAAAATATATTTATATATAAACCCTTATACACCATTTTAATTAAAAAATATCACAAAATTCTTCTAAGTCCCTCGGGAAGAGTGAAAGACGCGCACGTTCATTTTCAGAGCTCCTAGACTTTCCTATAAGAAGTTAGCCAAAAAGTAGCTTCGAAAAACGCTTAGGGTAAGTTTCAGATTTGCTTCTAATGTACCAAAGCTGGACTTAGACATAATTTCACTCTCACAACATTATGGCTGGTTAGAGACAGTCCGAACCACAAGTACCGGGTCCATGGTTCTGGGCGTATACTGGGGGGGACGGGGACGACTCCCATTAACCCCTGACTATACCGGGGATACGCTTATCACAATGCCTTTCTGGTCTGTGCTGAAGCAGGGCATTCTGGCAGCCAAGTGGCTTGACCTTTATTAGTGAGCCTGGTTACCCCCTCTCGGAACCACAGACTTAGAAATCGCCAGCTCATATACAGTGCATAAAATATATTTATATATATACCCTTATACACCATTTTAATTAAAAAATATCACAAAATTCTTCTAAGTCCCTCGGGAAGAGTGAAAGACGCGCACGTTCATTTTCAGAGCTCCTAGACTTTCCTATAAGAAGTTAGCCAAAAAGTAGCTTCGAAAAACGCTTAGGGTAAGTTTCAGAGTTGCTTCTAATGTACCAAAGCTGGACTTAGACATAATTTCACTCTCACAACATTATGGCTGGTTAGAGACAGTCCGAACCACAAGTACCGGGTCCATGGTTCTGGGCGTATACTGGGGGGGACGGGGACGACTCCCATTAACCCCTGACTATACCGGGGATACGCTTATCACAATGCCTTTCTGGTCTGTGCTGAAGCAGGGCATTCTGGCAGCCAAGTGGCTTGACCTTTATTAGTGAGCCTGGTTACCCCCTCTCGGAACCACAGACTTAGAAATCGCCAGCTCATATACAGTGCATAAAATATATTTATATATATACCCGTATACACCATTTTAATAAAAAATATCACAAAATTCTTCTAAGTCCCTCGGGAAGAGTGAAAGACGGGCACGATCATTTTCAGAGCTCCTAGACCTTCCTATAAGAAGTTAGCCAAAAAGTAGCTTCGAAAAACGCTTAGGTTAAGTTTCAGAGTTGCTTCTAATGTACCAAAGCTGGACTTAGACATAATTTCACTCTCACAACATTATGGCTGATTGGAGACAGTCCGAACAACAAGTACCGGGTCCATGGTTCTTGCCGTATACTGGGGGGACGGGGACGACTCCCATTAACCCCTGACTATACCGGGGATACGCTTATCACAATGTCTTTCTGGTCTGTGCTGAAGCAGGGCATTCTGGCAGCCAAGTGGCTTGACCTTTATTAGTGAGCCTGGTTACCCCCTCTCGGAACCACAGACTTAGAAATCGCCAGCTCATATACAGTGCATAAAATATATTTATATATATACCCTTATACACCATTTTAATTAAAAAATATCACAAAATTCTTCTAAGTCCCTCGGGAAGAGTGAAAGACGCGCACGTTCATTTTCAGAGCTCCTAGACTTTCCTATAAGAAGTTAGCCAAAAAGTAGCTTCGAAAAACGCTTAGGGTAAGTTTCAGAGTTGCTTCTAATGTACCAAAGCTGGACTTAGACATAATTTCACTCTCACAACATTATGGCTGGTTAGAGACAGTCCGAACCACAAGTACCGGGTCCATGGTTCTGGGCGTATACTGGGGGGGACGGGGACGACTCCCATTAACCCCTGACTATACCGGGGATACGCTTATCACAATGCCTTTCTGGTCTGTGCTGAAGCAGGGCATTCTGGCAGCCAAGTGGCTTGACCTTTATTAGTGAGCCTGGTTACCCCCTCTCGGAACCACAGACTTAGAAATCGCCAGCTCATATACAGTGCATAAAATATATTTATATATATACCCGTATACACCATTTTAATAAAAAATATCACAAAATTCTTCTAAGTCCCTCGGGAAGAGTGAAAGACGGGCACGATCATTTTCAGAGCTCCTAGACCTTCCTATAAGAAGTTAGCCAAAAAGTAGCTTCGAAAAACGCTTAGGTTAAGTTTCAGAGTTGCTTCTAATGTACCAAAGCTGGACTTAGACATAATTTCACTCTCACAACATTATGGCTGATTGGAGACAGTCCGAACAACAAGTACCGGGTCCATGGTTCTTGCCGTATACTGGGGGGACGGGGACGACTCCCATTAACCCCTGACTATACCGGGGATACGCTTATCACAATGTCTTTCTGGTCTGTGCTGAAGCAGGGCATTCTGGCAGCCAAGTGGCTTGACCTTTATTAGTGAGCCTGCTTACCCCCTCTCGGAACCACAGACTTAGAAATCGCCAGCTCATATACAGTGCATAAAATATATTTATATATATACCCTTATACACCATTTTAATTAAAAAATATCACAAAATTCTTCTAAGTCCCTCGGGAAGAGTGAAAGACGCGCACGTTCATTTTCAGAGCTCCTAGACTTTCCTATAAGAAGTTAGCCAAAAAGTAGCTTCGAAAAACGCTTAGGGTAAGTTTCAGAGATGCTTCTAATGTACCAAAGCTGGACTTAGACATAATTTCACTCTCACAACATTATGGCTGGTTAGAGACAGTCCGAACCACAAGTACCGGGTCCATGGTTCTGGGCGTATACTGGGGGGGACGGGGACGACTCCCATTAACCCCTGACTATACCGGGGATACGCTTATCACAATGCCTTTCTGGTCTGTGCTGAAGCAGGGCATTCTGGCAGCCAAGTGGCTTGACCTTTATTAGTGAGCCTGCTTACCCCCTCTCGGAACCACAGACTTAGAAATCGCCAGCTCATATACAGTGCATAAAATATATTTATATATATACCCTTATACACCATTTTAATTAAAAAATATCACAAAATTCTTCTAAGTCCCTCGGGAAGAGTGAAAGACGCGCACGTTCATTTTCAGAGCTCCTAGACTTTCCTATAAGAAGTTAGCCAAAAAGTAGCTTCGAAAAACGCTTAGGGTAAGTTTCAGAGTTGCTTCTAATGTACCAAAGCTGGACTTAGACATAATTTCACTCTCACAACATTATGGCTGATTGGAGACAGTCCGAACAACAAGTACCGGGTCCATGGTTCTTGCCGTATACTGGGGGGACGGGGACGACTCCCATTAACCCCTGACTATACCGGGGATACGCTTATCACAATGTCTTTCTGGTCTGTGCTGAAGCAGGGCATTCTGGCAGCCAAGTGGCTTGACCTTTATTAGTGAGCCTGCTTACCCCCTCTCGGAACCACAGACTTAGAAATCGCCAGCTCATATACAGTGCATAAAATATATTTATATATATACCCTTATACACCATTTTAATTAAAAAATATCACAAAATTCTTCTAAGTCCCTCGGGAAGAGTGAAAGACGCGCACGTTCATTTTCAGAGCTCCTAGACTTTCCTATAAGAAGTTAGCCAAAAAGTAGCTTCGAAAAACGCTTAGGGTAAGTTTCAGAGATGCTTCTAATGTACCAAAGCTGGACTTAGACATAATTTCACTCTCACAACATTATGGCTGGTTAGAGACAGTCCGAACCACAAGTACCGGGTCCATGGTTCTGGGCGTATACTGGGGGGGACGGGGACGACTCCCATTAACCCCTGACTATACCGGGGATACGCTTATCACAATGCCTTTCTGGTCTGTGCTGAAGCAGGGCATTCTGGCAGCCAAGTGGCTTGACCTTTATTAGTGAGCCTGCTTACCCCCTCTCGGAACCACAGACTTAGAAATCGCCAGCTCATATACAGTGCATAAAATATATTTATATATATACCCTTATACACCATTTTAATTAAAAAATATCACAAAATTCTTCTAAGTCCCTCGGGAAGAGTGAAAGACGCGCACGTTCATTTTCAGAGCTCCTAGACTTTCCTATAAGAAGTTAGCCAAAAAGTAGCTTCGAAAAACGCTTAGGGTAAGTTTCAGAGTTGCTTCTAATGTACCAAAGCTGGACTTAGACATAATTTCACTCTCACAACATTATGGCTGGTTAGAGACAGTCCGAACCACAAGTACCGGGTCCATGGTTCTGGGCGTATACTGGGGGGGACGGGGACGACTCCCATTAACCCCTGACTATACCGGGGATACGCTTATCACAATGCCTTTCTGGTCTGTGCTGAAGCAGGGCATTCTGGCAGCCAAGTGGCTTGACCTTTATTAGTGAGCCTGGTTACCCCCTCTCGGAACCACAGACTTAGAAATCGCCAGCTCATATACAGTGCATAAAATATATTTATATATATACCCGTATACACCATTTTAATAAAAAATATCACAAAATTCTTCTAAGTCCCTCGGGAAGAGTGAAAGACGCGCACGTTCATTTTCAGAGCTCCTAGACCTTCCTATAAGAAGTTAGCCAAAAAGTAGCTTCGAAAAACGCTTAGGTTAAGTTTCAGAGTTGCTTCTAATGTACCAAAGCTGGACTTAGACATAATTTCACTCTCACAACATTATGGCTGATTGGAGACAGTCCGAACCACAAGTACCGGGTCCATGGTTCTGGGCGTATACTGGGGGGGACGGGGACGACTCCCATTAACCCCTGACATTACCAGGGATACGCTTATCACAATGCCTTTCTGGTCTGTGCTGAAGCAGGGCATTCTGGCAGCCAAGTGGCTTTACCTTTATTAGTGAGCCTGGTTTCCCCCTCTCGGAACCACAGACTTAGAAATCGCCAGCTCATATACAGTGCATAAAATATATTTATATATATACCCTTATACACCATTTTAATAAAAAATATCACAAAATTCTTCTAAGTCCCTCGGGAAGAGTGAAAGACGCGCACGTTTATTTTCAGAGCTCCTAGACTTTCCTATAAGAAGTTAGCCAAAAAGTAGCTTCGAAAAACGCTTAGGGTAAGTTTCAGAGTTGCTTCTAATGTACCAAAGCTGGACTTAGACATAATTTCACTCTCACAACATTATGGCTGGTTAGAGACAGTCCGAACCACAAGTACCGGGTCCATGGTTCTGGGCGTATACTGGGGGGGACGGGGACGACTCCCATTAACCCCTGACATTACCAGGGATACGCTTATCACAATGCCTTTCTGGTCTGTGCTGAAGCAGGGCATTCTGGCAGCCAAGTGGCTTTACCTTTATTAGTGAGCCTGGTTTCCCCCTCTCGGAACCACAGACTTAGAAATCGCCAGCTCATATACAGTGCATAAAATATATTTATATATATACCCTTATACACCATTTTAATAAAAAATATCACAAAATTCTTCTAAGTCCCTCGGGAAGAGTGAAAGACGCGCACGTTCATTTTCAGAGCTCCTAGACCTTCCTACTGTATAAGAAGTTAGCCAAAAAGTAGCTTCGAAAAACGCTTAGGTTAAGTTTCAGAGTTGCTTCTAATGTACCAAAGCTGGACTTAGACATAATTTCACTCTCACAACATTATGGCTGGTTGGAGACAGTCCGAACAACAAGTACCGGGTCCATGGTTCTGGGCGTATACTGGGGGGGACGGGGACGACTCCCATTAACCCCTGACTATACCGGAGATACGCTTATCACAATGCCTTTCTGGTCTGTGCTGAAGCAGGGCATTCTGGCAGCCAAGTGGCTTGACCTTTATTAGTGAGCCTGGTTACCCCCTCTCGGAACCACAGACTTAGAAATCGCCAGCTCATATACAGTGCATAAAATATATTTATATATATACCCGTATACACCATTTTAATAAAAAATATCACAAAATTCTTCTAAGTCCCTCGGGAAGAGTGAAAGACGCGCACGTTCATTTTCAGAGCTCCTAGACCTTCCTATAAGAAGTTAGCCAAAAAGTAGCTTCGAAAAACGCTTAGGTTAAGTTTCAGAGTTGCTTCTAATGTACCAAAGCTGGACTTAGACATAATTTCACTCTCACAACATTATGGCTGATTGGAGACAGTCCGAACCACAAGTACCGGGTCCATGGTTCTGGGCGTATACTGGGGGGGACGGGGACGACTCCCATTAACCCCTGACATTACCAGGGATACGCTTATCACAATGCCTTTCTGGTCTGTGCTGAAGCAGGGCATTCTGGCAGCCAAGTGGCTTTACCTTTATTAGTGAGCCTGGTTTCCCCCTCTCGGAACCACAGACTTAGAAATCGCCAGCTCATATACAGTGCATAAAATATATTTATATATATACCCTTATACACCATTTTAATAAAAAATATCACAAAATTCTTCTAAGTCCCTCGGGAAGAGTGAAAGACGCGCACGTTTATTTTCAGAGCTCCTAGACTTTCCTATAAGAAGTTAGCCAAAAAGTAGCTTCGAAAAACGCTTAGGGTAAGTTTCAGAGTTGCTTCTAATGTACCAAAGCTGGACTTAGACATAATTTCACTCTCACAACATTATGGCTGGTTAGAGACAGTCCGAACCACAAGTACCGGGTCCATGGTTCTGGGCGTATACTGGGGGGGACGGGGACGACTCCCATTAACCCCTGACATTACCAGGGATACGCTTATCACAATGCCTTTCTGGTCTGTGCTGAAGCAGGGCATTCTGGCAGCCAAGTGGCTTTACCTTTATTAGTGAGCCTGGTTTCCCCCTCTCGGAACCACAGACTTAGAAATCGCCAGCTCATATACAGTGCATAAAATATATTTATATATATACCCTTATACACCATTTTAATAAAAAATATCACAAAATTCTTCTAAGTCCCTCGGGAAGAGTGAAAGACGCGCACGTTCATTTTCAGAGCTCCTAGACCTTCCTACTGTATAAGAAGTTAGCCAAAAAGTAGCTTCGAAAAACGCTTAGGTTAAGTTTCAGAGTTGCTTCTAATGTACCAAAGCTGGACTTAGACATAATTTCACTCTCACAACATTATGGCTGGTTGGAGACAGTCCGAACAACAAGTACCGGGTCCATGGTTCTGGGCGTATACTGGGGGGGACGGGGACGACTCCCATTAACCCCTGACTATACCGGAGATACGCTTATCACAATGCCTTTCTGGTCTGTGCTGAAGCAGGGCATTCTGGCAGCCAAGTGGCTTGACCTTTATTAGTGAGCCTGGTTACCCCCTCTCGGAACCACAGACTTAGAAATCGCCAGCTCATATACAGTGCATAAAATATATTTATATATATACCCTTATACACCATTTTAATAAAAAATATCACAAAATTCTTCTACTGTAAGTCCCTCGGGAAGAGTGAAAGACGCGCACGTTCATTTTCAGAGCTCCTAGACCTTCCTATAAGAGGTTAGCCAAAAAGTAGCTTCGAAAAACGCTTAGGGTAAGTTTCAGAGTTGCTTCTAATGTACCAAAGCTGGACTTAGACATAATTTCACTCTCACAACATTATGTCTGGTTGGAGACAGTCCGAACCACAAGTACCGGGTCCATGGTTCTTGCCGTATACTGGGGGGACAGGGACGGGGACGACTCTCATTAACCCCTGACTATACCGGGGATACGCTTATAACAATGCCTTTCTGGTCTGTGCTGAAGCAGGGCATTCTGGCAGCCAAGTGGCTTGACCTTTATTAGTGAGCCTGGTTACCCCCTCTCGGAACCACAGACTTAGAAATCGCCAGCTCATATACAGTGCATAAAATATATTTATATATATACCCTTATACACCATTTTAATAAAAAATATCACAAAATTCTTCTAAGTCCCTCGGGAAGAGTGAAAGACGCGCACGTTCATTTTCAGAGCTCCTAGACCTTCCTATAAGATGTTAGCCAAAAAGTAGCTTCGAAAAACGCTTAGGTTAAGTTTCAGAGTTGCTTCTAATGTACCAAAGCTGGACTTAGACATAATTTCACTCTCACAACATTATGGCTGGTTGGAGACAGTCCGAACCACAAGTACCGGGTCCATGGTTCTGGGCGTATACTGGGGGGGACGGGGACGACTCCCATTAACCCCTGACTATACCGGGGATACGCTTATCACAATGCCTTTCTGGTCTGTGCTGAAGCAGGGCATTCTGGCAGCCAAGTGGCTTGACCTTTATTAGTGAGCCTGGTTACCCCCTCTCGGAACCACAGACTTAGAAATCGCCAGCTCATATACAGTGCATAAAATATATTTATATATATACCCTTATACACCATTTTAATAAAAAATATCACAAAATTCTTCTACTGTAAGTCCCTCGGGAAGAGTGAAAGACGCGCACGTTCATTTTCAGAGCTCCTAGACCTTCCTATAAGAGGTTAGCCAAAAAGTAGCTTCGAAAAACGCTTAGGGTAAGTTTCAGAGTTGCTTCTAATGTACCAAAGCTGGACTTAGACATAATTTCACTCTCACAACATTATGGCTGGTTGGAGACAGTCCGAACCACAAGTACCGGGTCCATGGTTCTGGGCGTATACTGGGGGGGACGGGGACGACTCCCATTAACCCCTGACTATACCGGGGATACGCTTATCACAATGCCTTTCTGGTCTGTGCTGAAGCAGGGCATTCTGGCAGCCAAGTGGCTTTACCTTTATTAGTGAGCCTGGTTTCCCCCTCTCGGAACCACAGACTTAGAAATCGCCAGCTCATATACAGTGCATAAAATATATTTATATATATACCCTTATACACCATTTTAATAAAAAATATCACAAAATTCTTCTAAGTCCCTCGGGAAGAGTGAAAGACGCGCACGTTTATTTTCAGAGCTCCTAGACTTTCCTATAAGAAGTTAGCCAAAAAGTATCTTCGAAAAACGCTTAGGGTAAGTTTCAGAGTTGCTTCTAATGTACCAAAGCTGGACTTAGACATAATTTCACTCTCACAACATTATGGCTGGTTAGAGACAGTCCGAACCACAAGTACCGGGTCCATGGTTCTGGGCGTATACTGGGGGGGACGGGGACGACTCCCATTAACCCCTGACTATACCAGGGATACGCTTATCACAATGCCTTTCTGGTCTGTGCTGAAGCAGGGCATTCTGGCAGCCAAATGGCTTGACCTTTATTAGTGAGCCTGGTTACCCCCTCTCGGAACCACAGACTTAGAAATCGCCAGCTCATATACAGTGCATAAAATATATTTATATATAAACCCTTATACACCATTTTAATTAAAAAATATCACAAAATTCTTCTAAGTCCCTCGGGAAGAGTGAAAGACGCGCACGTTCATTTTCAGAGCTCCTAGACTTTCCTATAAGAAGTTAGCCAAAAAGTAGCTTCGAAAAACGCTTAGGGTAAGTTTCAGATTTGCTTCTAATGTACCAAAGCTGGACTTAGACATAATTTCACTCTCACAACATTATGGCTGGTTAGAGACAGTCCGAACCACAAGTACCGGGTCCATGGTTCTGGGCGTATACTGGGGGGGACGGGGACGACTCCCATTAACCCCTGACTATACCGGGGATACGCTTATCACAATGCCTTTCTGGTCTGTGCTGAAGCAGGGCATTCTGGCAGCCAAGTGGCTTGACCTTTATTAGTGAGCCTGGTTACCCCCTCTCGGAACCACAGACTTAGAAATCGCCAGCTCATATACAGTGCATAAAATATATTTATATATATACCCTTATACACCATTTTAATTAAAAAATATCACAAAATTCTTCTAAGTCCCTCGGGAAGAGTGAAAGACGCGCACGTTCATTTTCAGAGCTCCTAGACTTTCCTATAAGAAGTTAGCCAAAAAGTAGCTTCGAAAAACGCTTAGGGTAAGTTTCAGAGTTGCTTCTAATGTACCAAAGCTGGACTATGGGCCTCATGCAGTAAGCGTTGATAAGGGAAATATGGCCATGTTATAGCCAAAATTGGGTTTGAGATTCAGTAAGCGCCGATAAGTGCTTCATATCGCCAGGTTTCGGAGCCGATAATTTGGTTATGGCCAGTCGCCTGCCGATAAGCCTGTTTTCGACACTGATCGCCACTTTTTTAAATCGGCTGGATTCAACAAAAAAAAACAGCTTATCGGGGCTGATCGGCACTACGAAATTGAGATGTTATGGCCGATTTCTCCCGCCAACTAAAGTTGGCATTTTGGACGGGAGAACGATCGCTAAGGCTGCCGGAACGGCACTTAGAAAAAAAAAATCTTCTGTACATCAATGGAAGTCAATGGAGCGGGGACGTATAACAGTATAGTACTGTTTACGTTTCATTGCTCACAATACAAGGGGGATTTGCATTACAGTGTGGGGGCATTCCCTGCATTGTGTCACAGCTGACGTGTCTTATTTGCATAACATTCGACTTTTACATGTTTTCAGCATTTGCGGGTCACATTACTCATCATGTGATGATGTGGCAAGGGAAAATACTATACTACACTCTTAAAGGAGAACCTCACATCATATCACACATTTTACTCAACTCAGCGACAATTATTTACATGATGTCACACATGTCACACATGTCACACATACACAGTATATTCATCTTCCTTTACATTACACAATGCTTGTAATGTGACACGCATCTTTAAACGTTCATGTACATCTGTATTCTCATGTTTACATATACTTTTGGGTCCTCCCTATTTTCATGACGTCACTTATTGGACGCTCAATCACATTGCATGTTTACATTGTAACCGTTGCATTACAAGCACTTCAACCTAACTTATACACACATGTACAGTAATTCATCATTGGGACACCTTGTAAACTCATTCTATACCAACTATCCTCCTTACACAAATGCATGCATATGCACACGACTATTCATTGTTGCCAACATGTCACAATAACATGGATAATTACACATGTTACACAAAACTTTTCCCACGTCAATCTCAGCCTTTTTGTCTCATTACATGACTGACTCTTGCGTTCACAAGTGTTACATGCATTGCACATGCAACTATTTATTTGCAAGCAATCTTTGTACAAAGCTTCACGTCACATCATTGCCAAATATCATCATTCCCTGCAGAATACACACAACAAATACTTAGAACAACAAGTGCACACAGCTTGCCACAGAAGTACTTTATTATGGTAATGTAACACCTTGCATTTTACTATGTCACCTGACATCATCACATACCTATTTAAAGGACGCACATTACCTGCTCATTCACAGCTACTCATTTCAAAATGTTGCGAATGTTTAGGAGACGCAGGAACATTCTTTTCTATGACATGCTTGATGATCAAGAGAATCATATAGGGCAAGGTAGGGACACACCGAGGGACAGTGACAGTGACGCGGATACGACAGGGACAGGGAGAGGGACAGGCCGAGGGACAGGTAGAGGGACAGGAGATCAGAGGAGAAGACAGAGGAGACAACTTGTGCCTCGTCCGCGTCTGTACAGGGAGAGAACCCTGTTAGATGGGATGAGTGAGGAGGAGATTGTAAGTCGCTATCGTTTGAGTTCAGCAGCAATCTTAGCTCTTTATGAGGAGATAAGGGGGGATTTAGATTTTTTCACAGCCAGAGGTCGTGCAGTCCCTGGGCTTGTTAAAATGCTGTGCTCATTACATTATCTTGCTTCCGCGTCATACCAGACAACTGTGGGCATAGTGGGCGGGGTCTCGCAATCTACATTCTCGCGGGCCTTGACCCAGTTTCTCTATGCACTCAATAGACGCGCTAGGAATTATATTCATTTTCCTACAGAGGCGACAGAGTGGCTGGAAGTCAGGACTGGCTTTTATAATATAGCAGGGATACCATCTGTGCTGGGTGCAATCGATTGCACACATGTTGCTTTGATTGCACCTAGTCAGAGTGAGCATGTGTACCGCAATCGGAAGCACTACCATTCACTCAATGTACAGGTGGTATGTGATGCGACGATGAGGATAATGCATGTGGTACCCAAGTTCCCTGGTTCCAGTCACGATTCCTCTATCCTGAGGAACTCTTCAGTCTTCCATGCGTTCGAAGAGGGACATTTTGAACCTGGTTGGCTGCTGGGTGAGTACATATTTACATGTTCTAACACAAAACACATGTTGATTTAGGAATGTTGGCATTGTACAATTTGATCACTAATGTCAGCTTATGTGTGCTCCATTCATTATAGGTGACTCAGGATACGGAATTAGGCCGTGGCTCTTGACTCCGGTGCTAAACCCTCAAACTGAAGCAGAGGACAGGTACAATGCAGCCCATATATCTACAAGATCTGTTATAGAGAGGACATTTGGCCTACTCAAGACCAGGTTTAGGTGTCTGGACAGAACTGGTGGGGCTCTTCTATACAAGCCTCAAAAAGTGTCTGATATTATCCTTGCCTGTTGCATTTTGCACAATGTTGCACTCAGGCACAATGTACAGTCAGACCTAGCTGAGGCTTTGGTAGACGAGCATCCCACCCATGTAGCTGCTGAAAATGAACAAACAGCCAGTGGTGGCCAGACACGACAGAATCTCATCAATTCATTTTTTTCTTGTAAGTACAAACTCATATGTTCCTAGTACTACTTTTATAGTTTAATTATGTTATATTAACAATAATGTTTCTTTATATAACCTTCTGTTAGGACACAGATGAATATGGGTTGCACACCTTTCTTTTCTCTGCTGTGTGCACAAAGGGATGTGGCACCGGTATGTTATTGTTGCACAGGTTATATAATCCCTCTTCAATTGTACTTTAGTTGTGTGTATGTGAATACAACTTGGGTAACAAAGCAATAATATTTTAGCATTGTGTTATTCCTTATGCTAAGACAAAACACATATTATGCCCATAATCATTCATGCTTCTAGTATGCTTACATACAATGTTATTGGTGCAGTGTAACATGTACATCCATATGATGTGTACACCAGGCTGATTTACATTTTGAATGTCATGAAATATACATGGTGTTGTACATTTAACACCAAATACACACTTTGCTGTGTTGTTTACGGTACTGAAGATGGCATGTCAATGTTTGCAATTTATATATTGTTCCTTTGCATTATAGGTATATCTCCAGTATGACTGATCATGGTATGTATATTTGCTGACATCTCTCATAAGATGTGGCTACCTCAATCTTCCTATAATTATTGGAACTAAAAACCCAACATATTGGTTTAAACACAAATGTTACATATATGTACTTTCTGTATCATGTATATGCATTTAGCTACTCTTGAGCTTTCATGTGCATTGTATTACAAAATGATTACTCACATTTCATCACATTTTATGTATGTTTCCTTATAATTTCCATTAATGTAATATAGAGGTGGTTGGAGAAAAGGGGATAACTGTACTTATTTGTTTACTTACGGGAGCACATTCATCACTAGCATAGACACACTTTTTAAGACAACTGTTTGTGTCTCTATCAATTGGTGTAGGATCCATGTATAACACCGACAAATGATAACACCAGCTTTATTATGGTAGCTTATATCATCATATTGACTATACTATGTATTTCTAAACGATTAATAAACACAGTAAACTATACTTAGTTAGGTTAATGAAATATACACAGAAACGTACTTCATAACATGATGGTGATGTCATATTCAGAACATCATGCATTGGAGGGGACCATAACATCTGGCCAGTAACATTATTTGCTACAGTCCCAAACCATTTTATCTACATACCCATGTAACAAGAGATTTTAAAAATAAATGGCTACTTGGTTGTAAGTGTCCTTTACATTGGGAGAAGGAGTGGCTCACTGAGTAAAGACACACACTGGAACTGATAGTTTGAAGCAGGGGAGTCTGGTTCAATTCCCGGTGTGGGCTCCTTGTGACCTTGGCCAAGTCACTTTATCTCCCTGTGCCTCATGCGGCAAAAAAACATTTGTACGTTCCACGGGCCAGGGACCTCAGGCTGAAACATGTGTCTGTAAATCGCTGCGTACAACTAGCAGCCCTATACATGAACATGCTCATATTATTATTATTATTGTTACATAGTTTCGACAGTCATACGTTCCATTACATATTAGAATACACAAATGTGTTAGCAGAGTGGGAATGGTTGTTATATATAAAACACACCATGTCATAAAATGTTAGTAGTCATTAAAGAACACTCAATAAAAATTCATGAGGCACTCTTTTGCAACATCATTATGTTAATTAAGTGCTTATGCAATATAGGCATAAGGGTATCACATTTTTAATTGTTTGTTAATAAGCGCTGCAAGCAATATAAAATTAGTTCCATATGTAGTATAGTAGTCGGTGGCTCCTCCTCACAATCATCTCATATAAAGGTAGACTCTTCTGAAATCATACATTGATCCGATTGTATCTTCCCCGACATCTCTGAAATACAGCAAACACATGATGGTCAAAGATGGCACCTTACTAGATATGCATCCGTGACAACGCGTTACGCAGCTCTATATGATTGTGTAGATACACACGTCAGTCACTTATATGTTAGAAGTAAAACTGTTCATCAGTATGTAATGTTTCTTTAAATTTGTAGCAGGCATAACTATGTATAAGAAGTGAACGTTGCCTGTATACTGAAAGATGTGCGCGCACATCTTTGTGTGCGCACGCACTTCACGCTTGGCTCCACTAACTGTTAGCGCATGCGCAAAACAAAGCGTACGTTGTGCGTTCAATACATGTTGAAAATACCAGTAAACATAACATCTTTATTTCAAATACAATGAAGACGAAACTACATTCGTTCTAAACGAGTACATCTGTATTCTTTTTAAACAGACGTGTTTGAACAGAAAGCACGGCCGATAACACAATGCGCAAATGCAATACGTGTGACGTCATGTTAAGCCAGCGTGAAACGCACGCTAACACTCCTCCCACTCAATTAACATTCGGCTAACGCCCAGGGTACGCCTACAAACACTGAGCCGCACGCATCACACACTGCAGTTACCGTTACTATAACAAAACATGACAGCCAATAGGCTTTGAGGCGCGCACGTCGCTTGGGGGCGGGACTTACATCACTAATCCTTTTTAAGGACGCCTTGGCCCATGACAAGGGTCCCACGTCATACGTGGTGGACCCGGTTTTCAATGTTGTAGATGTTGCATGATAACAAAACAGGTATGTGTTAGAGTAATGGTAAAATGTTGCTAATATGTTTAAAGGGATAGGAAAGTACGTATATTTATTCCGTCAGCAATGTGTACTACTCTTTCAGGTCCTACTATATTGTATTAGGAAACAATTTGTTTGTGATCGCTACATGTTATGCAGTCTGCAATGTTACGCTGTATCCACGCATTGAAAGTGAAAATGGTGGTTAAAAAAAAAAAAAAATTTAAACGCAGAGTCAACGCATAACGATTGTTATATTTACCATTCTTCTAGAATTAACTCTTCGCCTGGCTGCAACTGGTCGCTCCAGAAATGCAAGCCATTTTCATCCACGCTTAACCCAACCGCTGAATCCAGTATGGCACATATCTCCTCCAGGATGCGCTCATAGGAATCGCCACTGCTTTCTTCAAATAATTGGTCGGGAGGTAGGTTCATTTCTTCCGGTTCCCATTCCAATGCAATTTCAGCTGAAAGGCTTGGTACATAATCATAGTACTTTTGTTCTTGTACAATGTGGGTTTCAGGAATGGAGGCTGCAGATATTGCAGCACGTATCGATTCAAACGGATCAGTAGTAGCGGATACATTGCTATTGCCATTAGGAATAAATATGCCTTTCACGACAATATAAGTGCCGTCTTTCAGGAGAAATTGTTTTTCCGGGGCAATCTTCCAGAAACCATAGGTGTGTTGTAGCTTATCCTGGTCACGTTCAAAAAAGTCATTACTTGATAAAGTGAATCTTATTGAGGAATTAAAATTCCGTGCATGCTTACGGTCTTGGTAATAAGGATATTTTGCTCGAATGAAATCATCGATTTGGCGTGTGCTTGCTTTCTGTCCGCGACTGTTCAAGATGGCTTCACAGATCATGTACTTATACCCTAAAAGGGGATTAATATTGTTAACGAATTCATCAGCCATGTCTGAGTAGCACAAAAGCTGTGTGCAGGTCTGTGTTATTTGCTCATCAAAATGAATGTGCTGAATGGCTAACAAACTCCTGTTTTTCCTTGTCAAGGTCAACAAAAGTAACTACTTTGACTCCTTATTTCAAACGCCAATTGGATTTGGTTGTCTAATTGGGTTAACAGTTGTGGTTCGTGATATGGGACTGTGGGAGAAACATTTCTCCTTCTTTTATCTCGTTTGTGAAAAACATCCCTAGACTGTGAATGCGTTCACATAGTGTTTTTTTGAAAACTAACAAAGGCCAGTGTGTGAAAATATTTCTTAGCCAGGCATATCAGTAAAAACACACCTGCAAAAAGAAATGTTTTTTCCCCGCTTACATTTCTGTGTGTATGTGAAAGTCTGGTTAACTCCCTGTCTGCATGAGTTTAAATACGTGTGTATATATATATATATATATATATATATATATATATATATATATATATATATATAAATATATCTCTTATAAAAATATATATATATTTATATATAATAATTTTTTTTTTTTTATATTGCAGGAGTACACACAACATTGATGGCATTAAGTATACCTTGTATGAAACCTATTTAAATGGTGAGAAACATGATTGAATTAAGTAATAAACATTTGTTTAAGCACAATACTGTTAGAGTCTCATACTTAGGATATTTCTCAAACATTAGGCCTGTATTATTAAAATAGTGTGCTTTCACAAGGAAGCATGAAGTGTATTAGTTTGTGTATACCAGTTTATATAGTACTATATATATATATATATATATATACACACACATATATACATATATATATATATATACATATATATATATATATACACATATATACATATATATATATACACATATATACATATATATATATACACATATATACATATATATATATACACATATATACATATATATATATATATATATATATACACACACTCACACTCACACTCACTCAGTGTGTGTGTGTGTGTGTGTGTGTGTGTGTATATATATTATTATACATTCTGAGATGTTATAGAAACGAACACACAACTGATTAAAGGACAAAATTACAATGGCCAAGCAAGGCAAAGGTAAGTAATAATTTACACATAATCCTGCTGTACACGTACAAGAAAGATGTTTGCACTTACTTAGGTGTTTTAATAATTGCATGTGACTAATATGCATATGCAATTCTTACATCAATTAACACACCCAAATGCAATGTTTTGCTGCAAAGTCAATGGCAGCTTCTCTAAACTTAGCAACTGGCTCCTGGTGGACCATTACTGAACAGACGATTACAACATAAATATTTATAACACAATTAATTATGAGTGTTAACATTTCCAAACCTTCACGTGTACAAGAACATAGTTGAAAGTTTGGAAACAACACAGTCTTCAGCATACATACAATAGTAATTAGATAATCTGAAGTCAACAAAACAAGGCCAAACACATATTTTCTGAATTATAACATTTATTTTTTTTGTTCCTTTTGCGAGCGAGTAACAGGCCTGCTTGTTGTCTCTTGAATTTTCCTTTTTCTTTTGCCACCAACTTTAGGCACAACAGAGCCACTTTGAGTGGCCTCTGGCACTTCACGGGCAGGGCTTGTGGCCAGTGACTGTTCACCTACAGGGCTTGTGGCCAGTGACTCACCTACAGGGCTTGTGGGCAGTGATTCACCTACAGGGCTTGTGGCCAGTGACTCACCTACAGGGCTTGTGGGCAGTGATTCACCTACAGGGCTTGTGGCCAGTGACTCACCTACATGGCTTGTGGCCAGTGACTCACCTACAGGGCTTGTGGGCAGTGATTCACCTACAGGGCTTTTGGGCAGCGACTCACCTACAGGGCTTTTGGGTAGTGACTGTTCACGGACAGGGCTTGTGCCCAGTGACACATGTGAGCAAGTTGGTAGACACTGCACAAGTGATGGTTGGTCTGTTTCATGTGTGTCTTTTGTTGTTTTTGACCAAAAACTGGTCAGTAGTAACTGCTTGTATTTTGTTTTTGTGGGCTCCTTTGTAGGTGTCAGCTGCTGATTTTGTACAGATGGCAGTGGTAGTATGTCGTCAGGAACCTGCACAGCAATGTCTGCTACTTGACCGGTAACATTTGGGCCTGGTGAATGAATATCAGATGAATGTGGTGAAAACTGACCTGCATGAACAGATCCTGGCTGGGAGGTGTTGAATTGTGGTACATTAGTCATTCTCCAGTAATTAGCTTGTGTTTGCTGAACAACTAATGCTTCGAATGAGGTGTTGATTTTTTGCAACTGTTTAGGCACTTCAATGAAGACTCTGTGGAGATGTGCCAATTGTGATACTGTTTCTTCCTGCAGTCCAATCATCCTTTCCAGCACTGTCATCATGTCTGAATGGCGACGATTTTCTGCGTCCACTATTTTTCCCTCTGAAGCTACAATTGCATCGTATGTGGAAGTTGATGGACGATTTGGCGGTACAACAGTTTCTATTGGCACCTCTTCATGGTCACATGATTGTATTTCAGTCTCTTCTGTGGCGTCATCCTCATCATCCTCATCATCCTCATCACCATGATGTTCTAAAAAGAAATGTACACATTATTAAATGGCATGTTAATGTATGCTGTGTTACTATGTAATTGTACTGTGTCCTAAGTAACACCTAACATGTTAGCATACGTTTTATAACCTCATTAAAAACTACCTTGACTTACGAATAATGTTTGGACTCAGTATGAAATATGAATGAATGAAAAGTTGCTCTAAACTCAGAAGTCCTACATGATAATTAACATCACTAACACAATACATGTTGCCTTACACTTCATTTTCACTGACACTAAGTAATCCTATTTAAAGAAGATGTGCAAAACAAATAATGCACATGACAACATAACATATAGAAGAGCACATATTATATGGCCAGCAAATGATACACTCACCTTCTAGTAGTGTTGAGCTGGCTGACCCAGGTGAAGACACTTGTTCCATCTCAGGTGACACATGTCCTCCAGGGGCAACTATATATAACAATAACATAAGTTTTACATTTACATGTGTAAATATTGAACAAACACTTATTGTATGTTCTGTATTTATGATTAACTAACAACATCAGTTCCTTAACCGAAAATGTGTGTGTGAAAGTGAACATAAATAGTTGTAATAACAATGTACATGCCTGTGTACTTAGAAGTTTTGAGTTCCCTAACATACAACATACTATGTTTCTGCAGTAATGCGTGAGGATAAATAGATTAAATGAGTACATAAAAATCATATGTTGTGTAGTGATATCAGTATCATAATGTACATAACCATTGTGAATGGTCATCTCATGATAGTTATCATGAAGGTGGTCATATTGCAAAAAGTGTTATTTTTGGTAGAGGATATGTGTGGTACATTAATCGAAGATGTGGCACACCTGAATGTGGCTGTGACTCAACAAGACAACACATGCAGTGTGTGATAATGTGTCTTTCATAGTAGTTCAACTATAGATATGAGTGAACTAATGTGTGACGTACGCTTTGATAAGTAATGAGTTGTTGGGGCATTTAGTAGCTAGAGTTAAGCTTTCCAATGAGTGTGATTAACTTCAGTTGTGCTATTCAGGTTGTAAGAAAGGTATTCCCTTCCCCAAAAAGCCTAATCAGCCACACCTTTCAATGACTTGAAACAGGTGCAAATGGTGTGAACTAAGTTGACTGTGAAATGAGGCTGTAATTAGTGTGTGTGCTGAACCCCACCCCCTCTGTTGAAGTGTATGCTGTGATGAGATATTAATTGCAGCTGCTTTAACACAATGGTAGATGAGCTAAGTAGTCATCTGCAGTGTTTAAGTTATGAAAACAATGACATAACATATGATACGTGTGCCTCATTATGCTGTCTGTATATGACATAAAGCAAAAATGGACCTTTTCTTAAGCAACTATAGATGTGTTAGTGCCAGTGATGTTTGTAGGCCGTTACATGCAATTTCTTTGATGCATGCTTAAAATAGGCAGTAATGTCATGTTTGTCGGAGTAAAATCAATAAAATACACAATAATATGATACATATTTCTGTTCTGTACCTGTAGCTACTAATAATTTCTCATGAACATGTGTTACACGTGTACTACCCTGTTGTTCCCCATCTTCGCCCACCATCAATTGCTTCCACTGCAGCTATGCATTTTGGGAATTCACATGTAAATGAGCACGCAATGGCACGTGCTATATTAGTTACTGCTTTTAGTAGGACTACTACATATATGTCTATTTTGAGATATATATATACAGAATCAGACATATACATATATAGATGCAGGTATGCTTATATTGTGAAGACAGTATAAAAAGCAGTGTAACTATGCAAAATAACTGTAAGCAACGACACGCCTAGTACAGTAATATTTATCACCTGCTGGAAATTGTGACGGATAAATTCCAATGTCACGGTCACCAGCCAAGCCTTCCACGACGACGGTAAGTAATTTTGGCCGAAGCAGCTCCTCCAATGGAGTCAATATGAGACGTTGTGGTGTGGGCCCACCTCCAGTGCCAGTAGCATGCACGCGTTGGTCTTGTATTTTCTTTTTCAATTTGGACCTAATATCATCAAATCTTTTCCGACAATGATACTTGTCCCTGACACGATTCCCACAGGCATTGACACCAATGACTATTGTGTCCCACATTTCTTTTTTGCTTGCTGCACTTGTCCGCCCTTGAAAAACATATAAAAGATATGAGGTAAATGAATAATAATATAAGCACCAGTTTCCTACACTGCTAGCTGTTCCAAGTGATAGTAAACATGCTGTTTTATGTGTAATATGTGCAGCACATGAGCATTCACTACTAAACCTATACATGTAAGCAAGGTTGCATTCATATTGTATGCAGTTATGGCAAATTGACCGCCTGTGTTTATTTGTCCTTGTAAGGCATGATAAAAAGCTGTGTTTCCACACTAATGAACATAGAAAGATATTGTGTACCCATATTTGCATATGAACAAAACTCAGATGACCTAGGATCACATGTATTTGAATAATAAATGTAAAGTTACACTTACCTACTAAATGTCCATATATACTGTCATAGTGCTCCAGAATGCCAGTGACAAGAGCCCTATTTTCCTGGTCATTGAAGCGAGGATTACGTGGCTTCTCCACACGTTTTTTCCGAGCAGGTTTAGGGTCAGAGCTTGGCTGGTGCTGACTGGACTCTCCTTCTTCCAATGGAAGAGCCTCCAAAAGCTGGCCACCAGCAAGCACGCCACCACCATCCACCCCATCAGCAACTGCGCCACCAGCAGCACTCCCAGCACCAGCACTCCCACTCCTAGCACCAGCACTCCCACTCCTAGCACCAGCACTCACACTCCTAGCACCAGCACTCACACTCCTAGCACCAGCACTCACACTCCTAGCACCAGCACTCCCACTCCCAGCAACAGCACTCCCACTCCCAGCAACAGCACTCCCACTCCCAGCAACAGCACTCCCATTCCCAGCAACAGCACTCCCATTCCCAGCAACAGCACTCCCACTCCCAGCAACAGCACTCCCACTCCCAGCAACAGCACTCCCACTCCCAGCAACAGCACTCCCACTCCCAGCAACACCACTCGGTGCACCAGCAACATCACTCCCCTGAACAGTACGTTCACTCCGACGCGTACTCCCACGAGTAGCACTCCCACTCCCATCAGCATCACTCTTCCCACGCTTTGCGGGCATACTTCCAGCACTCACAAAAAACAGACAAGAAATGTACAGGCAATCACACGACCCACTTCCACATATAAAACAAGACAAAGATGTAAAAAAAACAACAATGGACAAAGCTCACCCAATACACAACAAGTCTCTCAGTCAATATGCAAATGTTCAATCGTCCAGCTCTGTGCGTCTCTCTCTCTCTCTCACTCCCAACAACACAGAGAATGATTAGCAGTACACGTTGCCTTTAAATATGGCGCGCAATCAAAAACATGCTTGTTTCGCCTGATTCAGCAAGATTTGTGATTGTGCAACCTAACAGCACCCCGCCACGCACGCCGATACACCTGTGTGTGATCGGCTCATCATCGTGAGAGTGGGCGGATTTGTTTTCGGGTTGATTTTGAATGTATTCGGCACTTACTGCATACGGAGAGGGAAAAACGCCAATAACATGACTAATCGATAAGCTTGCCGATTTCACATAATCGTCGCTTACTGCATGAGGCCCTTAGACATAATTTCACTCTCACAACATTATGGCTGGTTAGAGACAGTCCGAACCACAAGTACCGGGTCCATGGTTCTGGGCGTATACTGGGGGGGACGGGGACGACTCCCATTAACCCCTGACTATACCGGGGATACGCTTATCACAATGCCTTTCTGGTCTGTGCTGAAGCAGGGCATTCTGGCAGCCAAGTGGCTTGACCTTTATTAGTGAGCCTGGTTACCCCCTCTCGGAACCACAGACTTAGAAATCGCCAGCTCATATACAGTGCATAAAATATATTTATATATATACCCGTATACACCATTTTAATAAAAAATATCACAAAATTCTTCTAAGTCCCTCGGGAAGAGTGAAAGACGGGCACGATCATTTTCAGAGCTCCTAGACCTTCCTATAAGAAGTTAGCCAAAAAGTAGCTTCGAAAAACGCTTAGGTTAAGTTTCAGAGTTGCTTCTAATGTACCAAAGCTGGACTTAGACATAATTTCACTCTCACAACATTATGGCTGATTGGAGACAGTCCGAACAACAAGTACCGGGTCCATGGTTCTTGCCGTATACTGGGGGGACGGGGACGACTCCCATTAACCCCTGACTATACCGGGGATACGCTTATCACAATGTCTTTCTGGTCTGTGCTGAAGCAGGGCATTCTGGCAGCCAAGTGGCTTGACCTTTATTAGTGAGCCTGCTTACCCCCTCTCGGAACCACAGACTTAGAAATCGCCAGCTCATATACAGTGCATAAAATATATTTATATATATACCCTTATACACCATTTTAATTAAAAAATATCACAAAATTCTTCTAAGTCCCTCGGGAAGAGTGAAAGACGCGCACGTTCATTTTCAGAGCTCCTAGACTTTCCTATAAGAAGTTAGCCAAAAAGTAGCTTCGAAAAACGCTTAGGGTAAGTTTCAGAGATGCTTCTAATGTACCAAAGCTGGACTTAGACATAATTTCACTCTCACAACATTATGGCTGGTTAGAGACAGTCCGAACCACAAGTACCGGGTCCATGGTTCTGGGCGTATACTGGGGGGGACGGGGACGACTCCCATTAACCCCTGACTATACCGGGGATACGCTTATCACAATGCCTTTCTGGTCTGTGCTGAAGCAGGGCATTCTGGCAGCCAAGTGGCTTGACCTTTATTAGTGAGCCTGCTTACCCCCTCTCGGAACCACAGACTTAGAAATCGCCAGCTCATATACAGTGCATAAAATATATTTATATATATACCCTTATACACCATTTTAATTAAAAAATATCACAAAATTCTTCTAAGTCCCTCGGGAAGAGTGAAAGACGCGCACGTTCATTTTCAGAGCTCCTAGACTTTCCTATAAGAAGTTAGCCAAAAAGTAGCTTCGAAAAACGCTTAGGGTAAGTTTCAGAGTTGCTTCTAATGTACCAAAGCTGGACTTAGACATAATTTCACTCTCACAACATTATGGCTGGTTAGAGACAGTCCGAACCACAAGTACCGGGTCCATGGTTCTGGGCGTATACTGGGGGGGACGGGGACGACTCCCATTAACCCCTGACTATACCGGGGATACGCTTATCACAATGCCTTTCTGGTCTGTGCTGAAGCAGGGCATTCTGGCAGCCAAGTGGCTTGACCTTTATTAGTGAGCCTGGTTACCCCCTCTCGGAACCACAGACTTAGAAATCGCCAGCTCATATACAGTGCATAAAATATATTTATATATATACCCGTATACACCATTTTAATAAAAAATATCACAAAATTCTTCTAAGTCCCTCGGGAAGAGTGAAAGACGCGCACGTTCATTTTCAGAGCTCCTAGACCTTCCTATAAGAAGTTAGCCAAAAAGTAGCTTCGAAAAACGCTTAGGTTAAGTTTCAGAGTTGCTTCTAATGTACCAAAGCTGGACTTAGACATAATTTCACTCTCACAACATTATGGCTGATTGGAGACAGTCCGAACCACAAGTACCGGGTCCATGGTTCTGGGCGTATACTGGGGGGGACGGGGACGACTCCCATTAACCCCTGACATTACCAGGGATACGCTTATCACAATGCCTTTCTGGTCTGTGCTGAAGCAGGGCATTCTGGCAGCCAAGTGGCTTTACCTTTATTAGTGAGCCTGGTTTCCCCCTCTCGGAACCACAGACTTAGAAATCGCCAGCTCATATACTGTACAGTGCATAAAATATATTTATATATATACCCTTATACACCATTTTAATAAAAAATATCACAAAATTCTTCTAAGTCCCTCGGGAAGAGTGAAAGACGCGCACGTTTATTTTCAGAGCTCCTAGACTTTCCTATAAGAAGTTAGCCAAAAAGTAGCTTCGAAAAACGCTTAGGGTAAGTTTCAGAGTTGCTTCTAATGTACCAAAGCTGGACTTAGACATAATTTCACTCTCACAACATTATGGCTGGTTAGAGACAGTCCGAACCACAAGTACCGGGTCCATGGTTCTGGGCGTATACTGGGGGGGACGGGGACGACTCCCATTAACCCCTGACTATACCAGGGATACGCTTATCACAATGCCTTTCTGGTCTGTGCTGAAGCAGGGCATTCTGGCAGCCAAATGGCTTGACCTTTATTAGTGAGCCTGGTTACCCCCTCTCGGAACCACAGACTTAGAAATCGCCAGCTCATATACAGTGCATAAAATATATTTATATATAAACCCTTATACACCATTTTAATTAAAAAATATCACAAAATTCTTCTAAGTCCCTCGGGAAGAGTGAAAGACGCGCACGTTCATTTTCAGAGCTCCTAGACTTTCCTATAAGAAGTTAGCCAAAAAGTAGCTTCGAAAAACGCTTAGGGTAAGTTTCAGATTTGCTTCTAATGTACCAAAGCTGGACTTAGACATAATTTCACTCTCACAACATTATGGCTGGTTAGAGACAGTCCGAACCACAACTACCGGGTCCATGGTTCTGGGCGTATACTGGGGGGGACGGGGACGACTCCCATTAACCCCTGACTATACCGGGGATACGCTTATCACAATGCCTTTCTGGTCTGTGCTGAAGCAGGGCATTCTGGCAGCCAAGTGGCTTGACCTTTATTAGTGAGCCTGGTTACCCCCTCTCGGAACCACAGACTTAGAAATCGCCAGCTCATATACAGTGCATAAAATATATTTATATATATACCCTTATACACCATTTTAATTAAAAAATATCACAAAATTCTTCTAAGTCCCTCGGGAAGAGTGAAAGACGCGCACGTTCATTTTCAGAGCTCCTAGACTTTCCTATAAGAAGTTAGCCAAAAAGTAGCTTCGAAAAACGCTTAGGGTAAGTTTCAGAGTTGCTTCTAATGTACCAAAGCTGGACTTAGACATAATTTCACTCTCACAACATTATGGCTTGTTAGAGACAGTCCGAACCACAAGTACCGGGTCCATGGTTCTGGGCGTATACTGGGGGGGACGGGGACGACTCCCATTAACCCCTGACTATACCGGGGATACGCTTATCACAATGCCTTTCTGGTCTGTGCTGAAGCAGGGCATTCTGGCAGCCAAGTGGCTTGACCTTTATTAGTGAGCCTGGTTACCCCCTCTCGGAACCACAGACTTAGAAATCGCCAGCTCATATACAGTGCATAAAATATATTTATATATATACCCGTATACACCATTTTAATAAAAAATATCACAAAATTCTTCTAAGTCCCTCGGGAAGAGTGAAAGACGCGCACGATCATTTTCAGAGCTCCTAGACCTTCCTATAAGAAGTTAGCCAAAAAGTAGCTTCGAAAAACGCTTAGGTTAAGTTTCAGAGTTGCTTCTAATGTACCAAAGCTGGACTTAGACATAATTTCACTCTCACAACATTATGGCTGATTGGAGACAGTCCGAACAACAAGTACCGGGTCCATGGTTCTTGCCGTATACTGGGGGGACGGGGACGACTCCCATTAACCCCTGACTATACCGGGGATACGCTTATCACAATGCCTTTCTGGTCTGTGCTGAAGCAGGGCATTCTGGCAGCCAAGTGGCTTGACCTTTATTAGTGAGCCTGCTTACCCCCTCTCGGAACCACAGACTTAGAAATCGCCAGCTCATATACAGTGCATAAAATATATTTATATATATACCCTTATACACCATTTTAATTAAAAAATATCACAAAATTCTTCTAAGTCCCTCGGGAAGAGTGAAAGACGCGCACGTTCATTTTCAGAGCTCCTAGACTTTCCTATAAGAAGTTAGCCAAAAAGTAGCTTCGAAAAACGCTTAGGGTAAGTTTCAGAGTTGCTTCTAATGTACCAAAGCTGGACTTAGACATAATTTCACTCTCACAACATTATGGCTGGTTAGAGACAGTCCGAACCACAAGTACCGGGTCCATGGTTCTGGGCGTATACTGGGGGGGACGGGGACGACTCCCATTAACCCCTGACTATACCGGGGATACGCTTATCACAATGCCTTTCTGGTCTGTGCTGAAGCAGGGCATTCTGGCAGCCAAGTGGCTTGACCTTTATTAGTGAGCCTGCTTACCCCCTCTCGGAACCACAGACTTAGAAATCGCCAGCTCATATACAGTGCATAAAATATATTTATATATATACCCTTATACACCATTTTAATTAAAAAATATCACAAAATTCTTCTAAGTCCCTCGGGAAGAGTGAAAGACGCGCACGTTCATTTTCAGAGCTCCTAGACTTTCCTATAAGAAGTTAGCCAAAAAGTAGCTTCGAAAAACGCTTAGAGTAAGTTTCAGAGTTGCTTCTAATGTACCAAAGCTGGACTTAGACATAATTTCACTCTCACAACATTATGGCTGGTTAGAGACAGTCCGAACCACAAGTACCGGGTCCATGGTTCTGGGCGTATACTGGGGGGGACGGGGACGACTCCCATTAACCCCTGACTATACCGGGGATACGCTTATCACAATGCCTTTCTGGTCTGTGCTGAAGCAGGGCATTCTGGCAGCCAAGTGGCTTGACCTTTATTAGTGAGCCTGGTTACCCCCTCTCGGAACCACAGACTTAGAAATCGCCAGCTCATATACAGTGCATAAAATATATTTATATATATACCCGTATACACCATTTTAATAAAAAATATCACAAAATTCTTCTAAGTCCCTCGGGAAGAGTGAAAGACGCGCACGTTCATTTTCAGAGCTCCTAGACCTTCCTATAAGAAGTTAGCCAAAAAGTAGCTTCGAAAAACGCTTAGGTTAAGTTTCAGAGTTGCTTCTAATGTACCAAAGCTGGACTTAGACATAATTTCACTCTCACAACATTATGGCTGATTGGAGACAGTCCGAACCTCAAGTACCGGGTCCATGGTTCTGGGCGTATACTGGGGGGGACGGGGACGACTCCCATTAACCCCTGACTTTACCAGGGATACGCTTATCACAATGCCTTTCTGGTCTGTGCTGAAGCAGGGCATTCTGGCAGCCAAGTGGCTTGACCTTTATTAGTGAGCCTGGTTACCCCCTCTCGGAACCACAGACTTAGAAATCGCCAGCTCATATACAGTGCATAAAATATATTTATATATATACCCTTATACACCATTTTAATTAAAAAATATCACAAAATTCTTCTAAGTCCCTCGGGAACAGTGAAAGACGCGCACGTTCATTTTCAGAGCTCCTAGACTTTCCTATAAGAAGTTAGCCAAAAAGTAGCTTCGAAAAACGCTTAGGGTAAGTTTCAGAGTTGCTTCTAATGTACCAAAGCTGGACTTAGACATAATTTCACTCTCACAACATTATGGCTGGTTAGAGACAGTCCGAACCACAAGTACCGGGTCCATGGTTCTGGGCGTATACTGGGGGGGACGGGGACGACTCCCATTAACCCCTGACTATACCGGGGATACGCTTATCACAATGCCTTTCTGGTCTGTGCTGAAGCAGGGCATTCTGGCAGCCAAGTGTCTTGACCTTTATTAGTGAGCCTGGTTACCCCCTCTCGGAACCACAGACTTAGAAATCGCCAGCTCATATACAGTGCATAAAATATATTTATATATATACCCTTATACACCATTTTAATAAAAAAAATATCACAAAATTCTTCTAAGTCCCTCGGGAAGAGTGAAAGACGCGCACGTTCATTTTCAGAGCTCCTAGACCTTCCTATAAGAAGTTAGCCAAAAAGTAGCTTCGAAAAACGCTTAGGGTAAGTTTCAGAGTTGCTTCTAATGTACCAAAGCTGGACTTAGACATAATTTCACTCTCACAACATTATGGCTGGTTGGAGACAGTCCGAACCACAAGTACCGGGTCCATGGTTCTGGGCGTATACTGGGGGGGACGGGGACGACTCCCATTAACCCCTGACTTTACCGGGGATACGCTTATCACAATGCCTTTCTGGTCTGTGCTGAAGCAGGGCATTCTGGCAGCCAAGTGGCTTGACCTTTATTAGTGAGCCTGGTTACCCCCTCTCGGAACCACAGACTTAGAAATCGCCAGCTCATATACAGTGCATAAAATATATTTATATATATATACCCTTATACACCATTTTAATTAAAAAATATCACAAAATTCTTCTAAGTCCCTCGGGAAGAGTGAAAGACGCGCACGTTCATTTTCAGAGCTCCTAGACCTTCCTATAAGAAGTTAGCCAAAAAGTAGTTTCGAAAAACGCTTAGGGTAAGTTTCAGAGTTGTTTCTAATGTACCAAAGCTGGACTTAGACATAATTTCACTCTCACAACATTATGGCTTGTTAGAGACAGTCCGAACCACAAGTACCGGGTCCATGGTTCTGGGCGTATACTGGGGGGGACGGGGACGACTCCCATTAACCCCTGACTATACCGGGGATACGCTTATCACAATGCCTTTCTGGTCTGTGCTGAAGCAGGGCATTCTGGCAGCCAAGTGGCTTGACCTTTATTAGTGAGCCTGGTTACCCCCTCTCGGAACCACAGACTTAGAAATCGCCAGCTCATATACAGTGCATAAAATATATTTATATATATACCCGTATACACCATTTTAATAAAAAATATCACAAAATTCTTCTAAGTCCCTCGGGAAGAGTGAAAGACGCGCACGATCATTTTCAGAGCTCCTAGACCTTCCTATAAGAAGTTAGCCAAAAAGTAGCTTCGAAAAACGCTTAGGTTAAGTTTCAGAGTTGCTTCTAATGTACCAAAGCTGGACTTAGACATAATTTCACTCTCACAACATTATGGCTGATTGGAGACAGTCCGAACAACAAGTACCGGGTCCATGGTTCTTGCCGTATACTGGGGGGACGGGGACGACTCCCATTAACCCCTGACTATACCGGGGATACGCTTATCACAATGCCTTTCTGGTCTGTGCTGAAGCAGGGCATTCTGGCAGCCAAGTGGCTTGACCTTTATTAGTGAGCCTGCTTACCCCCTCTCGGAACCACAGACTTAGAAATCGCCAGCTCATATACAGTGCATAAAATATATTTATATATATACCCTTATACACCATTTTAATTAAAAAATATCACAAAATTCTTCTAAGTCCCTCGGGAAGAGTGAAAGACGCGCACGTTCATTTTCAGAGCTCCTAGACTTTCCTATAAGAAGTTAGCCAAAAAGTAGCTTCGAAAAACGCTTAGGGTAAGTTTCAGAGTTGCTTCTAATGTACCAAAGCTGGACTTAGACATAATTTCACTCTCACAACATTATGGCTGGTTAGAGACAGTCCGAACCACAAGTACCGGGTCCATGGTTCTGGGCGTATACTGGGGGGGACGGGGACGACTCCCATTAACCCCTGACTATACCGGGGATACGCTTATCACAATGCCTTTCTGGTCTGTGCTGAAGCAGGGCATTCTGGCAGCCAAGTGGCTTGACCTTTATTAGTGAGCCTGCTTACCCCCTCTCGGAACCACAGACTTAGAAATCGCCAGCTCATATACAGTGCATAAAATATATTTATATATATACCCTTATACACCATTTTAATTAAAAAATATCACAAAATTCTTCTAAGTCCCTCGGGAAGAGTGAAAGACGCGCACGTTCATTTTCAGAGCTCCTAGACTTTCCTATAAGAAGTTAGCCAAAAAGTAGCTTCGAAAAACGCTTAGAGTAAGTTTCAGAGTTGCTTCTAATGTACCAAAGCTGGACTTAGACATAATTTCACTCTCACAACATTATGGCTGGTTAGAGACAGTCCGAACCACAAGTACCGGGTCCATGGTTCTGGGCGTATACTGGGGGGGACGGGGACGACTCCCATTAACCCCTGACTATACCGGGGATACGCTTATCACAATGCCTTTCTGGTCTGTGCTGAAGCAGGGCATTCTGGCAGCCAAGTGGCTTGACCTTTATTAGTGAGCCTGGTTACCCCCTCTCGGAACCACAGACTTAGAAATCGCCAGCTCATATACAGTGCATAAAATATATTTATATATATACCCGTATACACCATTTTAATAAAAAATATCACAAAATTCTTCTAAGTCCCTCGGGAAGAGTGAAAGACGCGCACGTTCATTTTCAGAGCTCCTAGACCTTCCTATAAGAAGTTAGCCAAAAAGTAGCTTCGAAAAACGCTTAGGTTAAGTTTCAGAGTTGCTTCTAATGTACCAAAGCTGGACTTAGACATAATTTCACTCTCACAACATTATGGCTGGTTGGAGACAGTCCGAACCACAAGTACCGGGTCCATGGTTCTGGGCGTATACTGGGGGGGACGGGGACGACTCCCATTAACCCCTGACTATACCGGGGATACGCTTATCACAATGCCTTTCTGGTCTGTGCTGAAGCAGAGCATTCTGGCAGCCAAGTGTCTTGACCTTTATTAGTGAGCCTGGTTACCCCCTCTCGGAACCACAGACTTAGAAATCGCCAGCTCATATACAGTGCATAAAATATATTTATATATATACCCTTATACACCATTTTAATAAAAAAAATATCACAAAATTCTTCTAAGTCCCTCGGGAAGAGTGAAAGACGCGCACGTTCATTTTCAGAGCTCCTAGACCTTCCTATAAGAAGTTAGCCAAAAAGTAGTTTCGAAAAACGCTTAGGGTAAGTTTCAGAGTTGCTTCTAATGTACCAAAGCTGGACTTAGACATAATTTCACTCTCACAACATTATGGCTGGTTGGAGACAGTCCGAACCACAAGTACCGGGTCCATGGTTCTGGGCGTATACTGGGGGGGACGGGGACGACTCCCATTAACCCCTGACTTTACCGGGGATACGCTTATCACAATGCCTTTCTGGTCTGTGCTGAAGCAGGGCATTCTGGCAGCCAAGTGGCTTGACCTTTATTAGTGAGCCTGGTTACCCCCTCTCGGAACCACAGACTTAGAAATCGCCAGCTCATATACAGTGCATAAAATATATTTATATATATATACCCTTATACACCATTTTAATTAAAAAATATCACAAAATTCTTCTAAGTCCCTCGGGAAGAGTGAAAGACGCGCACGTTCATTTTCAGAGCTCCTAGACTTTCCTATAAGAAGTTAGCCAAAAAGTAGCTTCGAAAAACGCTTAGGGTAAGTTTCAGAGTTGCTTCTAATGTACCAAAGCTGGACTTAGACATAATTTCACTCTCACAACATTATGGCTGGTTAGAGACAGTCCGAACCACAAGTACCGGGTCCATGGTTCTGGGCGTATACTGGGGGGGACGGGGACGACTCCCATTAACCCTTGACTATACCGGGGATACGCTTATCACAATGCTTTTCTGGTCTGTGCTGAAGCAGGGCATTCTGGCAGCCAAGTGGCTTGACCTTTATTAGTGAGCCTGGTTACCCCCTCTCGGAACCACAGACTTAGAAATCGCCAGCTCATATACAGTGCATAAAATATATTTATATATATACCCTTATACACCATTTTAATAAAAAATATCACAAAATTCTTTTAAGTCCCTCGGGAAGAGTGAAAGACGCGCACGTTCATTTTCAGAGCTCCTAGACCTTCCTATAAGAAGTTAGCCAAAAAGTAGCTTCGAAAAACGCTTAGGTTAAGTTTCAGAGTTGTTTCTAATGTACCAAAGCTGGACTTAGACATAATTTCACTCTCACAACATTATGGCTGGTTGGAGACAGTCCGAACCACAAGTACCGGGTCCATGGTTCTGGGTGTATACTGGGGGGGACGGGGACGACTCCCATTAACCCCTGACTATACCGGGGATACGCTTATCACAATGCCTTTCTGGTCTGTGCTGAAGCAGGTCATTCTGGCAGCCAAGTGGCTTGACCTTTATTAGTGAGCCTGGTTACCCCCTCTCGGAACCACAGACTTAGAAATCGCCAGCTCATATACAGTGCATAAAATATATTTATATATATACCCGTATACACCATTTTAATAAAAAATATCACAAAATTCTTCTAAGTCCCTCGGGAAGAGTGAAAGACGCGCACGTTCATTTTCAGAGCTCCTAGACCTTCCTATAAGAAGTTAGCCAAAAAGTAGCTTCGAAAAACGCTTAGGTTAAGTTTCAGAGTTGCTTCTAATGTACCAAAGCTGGACTTAGACATAATTTCACTCTCACAACATTATGGCTGGTTGGAGACAGTCCGAACCACAAGTACCGGGTAAATGGTTCTTGCCGTATACTGGGGGGACGGGGACGACTCCCATTAACCCCTGACTATACCGGGGATACGCTTATCACAATGCCTTTCTGGTCTGTGCTGAAGCAGGGCATTCTGGCAGCCAAGTGGCTTGACCTTTATTAGTGAGCCTGGTTACCCCCTCTCGGAACCACAGACTTAGAAATCGCCAGCTCATATACAGTGCATAAAATATATTTATATATATACCCTTATACACCATTTTAATTAAAAAATATCACAAAATTCTTCTAAGTCCCTCGGGAAGAGTGAAAGACGCGCACGTTCATTTTCAGAGCTCCTAGACCTTCCTATAAGAAGTTAGCCAAAAAGTAGCTTCGAAAAACGCTTAGGGTAAGTTTCAGAGTTGCTTCTAATGTACCAAAGCTGGACTTAGACATAATTTCACTCTCACAACATTATGGCTGGTTGGAGACAGTCCGAACCACAAGTACCGGGTCCATGGTTCTGGGCGTATACTGGGGGGACGGGGACGACTCCCATTAACCCCTGACTATACCGGGGATACGCTTATCACAATGCCTTTCTGGTCTGTGCTGAAGCAGGGCATTCTGGCAGCCAAGTGGCTTGACCTTTATTAGTGAGCTTGGTTACCCCCTCTCGGAACCACAGACTTAGAAATCGCCAGCTCATATACAGTGCATAAAATATATTTATATATATACCCTTATACACCATTTTAATTAAAAAATATCACAAAATTCTTCTAAGTCCCTCGGGAAGAGTGAAAGACGCGCACGTTCATTTTCAGAGCTCCTAGACTTTCCTATAAGAAGTTAGCCAAAAAGTAGCTTCGAAAAACGCTTAGGGTAAGTTTCAGAGTTGCTTCTAATGTACCAAAGCTGGACTTAGACATAATTTCACTCTCACAACATTATGGCTGGTTGGAGACAGTCCGAACCACAAGTACCGGGTCCATGGTTCTGGGCGTATACTGGGGGGGACGGGGACGACTCCCATTAACCCCTGACTTTACCAGGGATACGCTTATCACAATGCCTTTCTGGTCTGTGCTGAAGCAGGGCATTCTGGCAGCCAAGTGGCTTGACCTTTATTAGTGAGCCTGGTTACCCCCTCTCGGAACCACAGACTTAGAAATCGCCAGCTCATATACAGTGCATAAAATATATTTATATATATACCCTTATACACCATTTTAATTAAAAAATATCACAAAATTCTTCTAAGTCCCTCGGGAACAGTGAAAGACGCGCACGTTCATTTTCAGAGCTCCTAGACTTTCCTATAAGAAGTTAGCCAAAAAGTAGCTTCGAAAAACGCATAGGGTAAGTTTCAGAGTTGCTTCTAATGTACCAAAGCTGGACTTAGACATAATTTCACTCTCACAACATTATGGCTGGTTAGAGACAGTCCGAACCACAAGTACCGGGTCCATGGTTCTGGGCGTATACTGGGGGGGACGGGGACGACTCCCATTAACCCCTGACTATACCGGGGATACGCTTATCACAATGCCTTTCTGGTCTGTGCTGAAGCAGGGCATTCTGGCAGCCAAGTGTCTTGACCTTTATTAGTGAGCCTGGTTACCCCCTCTCGGAACCACAGACTTAGAAATCGCCAGCTCATATACAGTGCATAAAATATATTTATATATATACCCTTATACACCATTTTAATAAAAAAAATATCACAAAATTCTTCTAAGTCCCTCGGGAAGAGTGAAAGACGCGCACGTTCATTTTCAGAGCTCCTAGACCTTCCTATAAGAAGTTAGCCAAAAAGTAGCTTCGAAAAACGCTTAGGGTAAGTTTCAGAGTTGCTTCTAATGTACCAAAGCTGGACTTAGACATAATTTCACTCTCACAACATTATGGCTGGTTGGAGACAGTCCGAACCACAAGTACCGGGTCCATGGTTCTGGGCGTATACTGGGGGGGACGGGGACGACTCCCATTAACCCCTGACTTTACCGGGGATACGCTTATCACAATGCCTTTCTGGTCTGTGCTGAAGCAGGGCATTCTGGCAGCCAAGTGGCTTGACCTTTATTAGTGAGCCTGGTTACCCCCTCTCGGAACCACAGACTTAGAAATCGCCAGCTCATATACAGTGCATAAAATATATTTATATATATATACCCTTATACACCATTTTAATTAAAAAATATCACAAAATTCTTCTAAGTCCCTCGGGAAGAGTGAAAGACGCGCACGTTCATTTTCAGAGCTCCTAGACTTTCCTATAAGAAGTTAGCCAAAAAGTAGCTTCGAAAAACGCTTAGGGTAAGTTTCAGAGTTGCTTCTAATGTACCAAAGCTGGACTTAGACATAATTTCACTCTCACAACATTATGGCTGGTTAGAGACAGTCCGAACCACAAGTACCGGGTCCATGGTTCTGGGCGTATACTGGGGGGGACGGGGACGACTCCCATTAACCCCTGACTATACCGGGGATACGCTTATCACAATGCCTTTCTGGTCTGTGCTGAAGCAGGGCATTCTGGCAGCCAAGTGGCTTGACCTTTATTAGTGAGCCTGGTTACCCCCTCTCGGAACCACAGACTTAGAAATCGCCAGCTCATATACAGTGCATAAAATATATTTATATATATACCCTTATACACCATTTTAATAAAAAATATCACAAAATTCTTCTAAGTCCCTCGGGAAGAGTGAAAGACGCGCACGTTCATTTTCAGAGCTCCTAGACCTTCCTATAAGAAGTTAGCCAAAAAGTAGCTTCGAAAAACGCTTAGGTTAAGTTTCAGAGTTGTTTCTAATGTACCAAAGCTGGACTTAGACATAATTTCACTCTCACAACATTATGGCTGGTTGGAGACAGTCCGAACCACAAGTACCGGGTCCATGGTTCTTGCCGTATACTGGGGGGACGGGGACGACTCCCATTAACCCCTGACTATACCGGGGATACGCTTATCACAATGCCTTTCTGGTCTGTGCTGAAGCAGGGCATTCTGGCAGCCAAGTGGCTTGACCTTTATTAGTGAGCCTGGTTACCCCCTCTCGGAACCACAGACTTAGAAATCGCCAGCTCATATACAGTGCATAAAATATATTTATATATATACCCTTATACACCATTTTAATAAAAAATATCACAAAATTCTTCTAAGTCCCTCGGGAAGAGTGAAAGACGCGCACGTTCATTTTTAGAGCTCCTAGACCTTCCTATAAGAAGTTAGCCAAAAAGTAGCTTCGAAAAACGCTTAGGTTAAGTTTCAGAGTTGCTTCTAATGTACCAAAGCTGGACTTAGACATAATTTCACTCTCACAACATTATGGCTGGTTGGAGACAGTCCGAACCACAAGTACCGGGTCCATGGTTCTGGGCGTATACTGGGGGGACGGGGACGACTCCCATTAACCCCTGACTATACCGGGGATACGCTTATCACAATGCCTTTCTGGTCTGTGCTGAAGCAGGGCATTCTGGCAGCCAAGTGGCTTGACCTTTATTAGTGAGCCTGGTTACCCCCTCTCGGAACCACAGACTTAGAAATCGCCAGCTCATATACAGTGCATAAAATATATTTATATATATACCCTTATACACCATTTTAATAAAAAATATCACAAAATTCTTCTAAGTCCCTCGGGAAGAGTGAAAGACGCGCACGTTCATTTTCAGAGCTCCTAGACCTTCCTATAAGAAGTTAGCCAAAAAGTAGCTTCGAAAAACGCTTAGGTTAAGTTTCAGAGTTGCTTCTAATGTACCAAAGCTGGACTTAGACATAATTTCACTCTCACAACATTATGGCTGGTTGGAGACAGTCCGAACCACAAGTACCGGGTCCATGGTTCTGGGCGTATACTGGGGGGACGGGGACGACTCTCATTAACCCCTGACTATACCGGGGATACGCTTATCACAATGCCTTTCTGGTCTGTGCTGAAGCAGGGCATTCTGGCAGCCAAGTGGCTTGACCTTTATTAGTGAGCCTGGTTACCCCCTCTCGGAACCACAGACTTAGAAATCGCCAGCTCATATACAGTGCATAAAATATATTTATATATATACCCTTATACACCATTTTAATAAAAAATATCACAAAATTCTTCTAAGTCCCTCGGGAAGAGTGAAAGACGCGCACGTTCATTTTTAGAGCGCCTAGACCTTCCTATAAGAAGTTAGCCAAAAAGTAGCTTCGAAAAACGCTTAGGTTAAGTTTCAGAGTTGCTTCTAATGTACCAAAGCTGGACTTAGACATAATTTCACTCACACAACATTATGGCTGGTTGGAGACAGTCCGAACCACAAGTACCGGGTCCATGGTTCTGGGCGTATACTGGGGGGACGGGGACGACTCCCATTAACCCCTGACTATACCGGGGATACGCTTATCACAATGCCTTTCTGGTCTGTGCTGAAGCAGGGCATTCTGGCAGCCAAGTGGCTTGACCTTTATTAGTGAGCCTGGTTACCCCCTCTCGGAACCACAGACTTAGAAATCGCCAGCTCATATACAGTGCATAAAATATATTTATATATATACCCTTATATACCATTTTAATAAAAAATATCACAAAATTCTTCTAAGTCCCTCGGGAAGAGTGAAAGACGCGCACGTTCATTTTTAGTGCTCCTAGACCTTCCTATAAGAAGTTAGCCAAAAAGTAGCTTCGAAAAACGCTTAGGTTAAGTTTCAGAGTTGCTTCTAATGTACCAAAGCTGACTTAGACATAATTTCACTCTCACAACAATATGGCTGGTTGGAGACAGTCCGAACCACAAGTACCGGGTCCATGGTTCTTGCCGTATACTGGGGGGACGGGGACGACTCTCATTAACCCCTGACTATACCGGGGATATGCTTATCACAATGCCTTTCTGGTCTGTGCTGAAGCAGGGCATTCTGGCAGCCAAGTGGCTTGACCTTTATTAGTGAGCCTGGTTACCCCCTCTCGGAACCACAGACTTAGAAATCGCCAGCTCATATACAGTGCATAAAATATATTTATATATATACCCTTATACACCATTTTAATAAAAAATATCACAAAATTCTTCTAAGTCCCTCGGGACGAGTGAAAGACGCGCACGTTCATTTTTAGAGCTCCTAGACCTTCCTATAAGAAGTTAGCCAAAAAGTAGCTTCGAAAAACGCTTAGGGTAAGTTTCAGAGTTGCTTCTAATGTACCAAAGCTGGACTTAGACATAATTTCACTCTCACAACATTATGGCTGGTTGGAGACAGTCCGAACCACAAGTACCGGGTCCATGGTTCTGGGCGTATACTGGGGGGACGGGGACGACTCCCATTAACCCCTGACTATACCGGGGATACGCTTATCACAATGCCTTTCTGGTCTGTGCTGAAGCAGGGCATTCTGGCAGCCAAGTGGCTTGACCTTTATTAGTGAGCTTGGTTACCCCCTCTCGGAACCACAGACTTAGAAATCGCCAGCTCATATACAGTGCATAAAATATATTTATATATATACCCTTATACACCATTTTAATTAAAAAATATCACAAAATTCTTCTAAGTCCCTCGGGAAGAGTGAAAGACGCGCACGTTCATTTTCAGAGCTCCTAGACTTTCCTATAAGAAGTTAGCCAAAAAGTAGCTTCGAAAAACGCTTAGGGTAAGTTTCAGAGTTGCTTCTAATGTACCAAAGCTGGACTTAGACATAATTTCACTCTCACAACATTATGGCTGGTTAGAGACAGTCCGAACCACAAGTACCGGGTCCATGGTTCTGGGCGTATACTGGGGGGGACGGGGACGACTCCCATTAACCCCTGACTATACCGGGGATACGCTTATCACAATGCCTTTCTGGTCTGTGCTGAAGCAGGGCATTCTGGCAGCCAAGTGTCTTGACCTTTATTAGTGAGCCTGGTTACCCCCTCTCGGAACCACAGACTTAGAAATCGCCAGCTCATATACAGTGCATAAAATATATTTATATATATACCCTTATACACCATTTTAATAAAAAAAATATCACAAAATTCTTCTAAGTCCCTCGGGAAGAGTGAAAGACGCGCACGTTCATTTTCAGAGCTCCTAGACCTTCCTATAAGAAGTTAGCCAAAAAGTAGCTTCGAAAAACGCTTAGGGTAAGGTTTCAGAGTTGCTTCTAATGTACCAAAGCTGGACTTAGACATAATTTCACTCTCACAACATTATGGCTGGTTGGAGACAGTCCGAACCACAAGTACCGGGTCCATGGTTCTGGGCGTATACTGGGGGGGACGGGGACGACTCCCATTAACCCCTGACTTTACCGGGGATACGCTTATCACAATGCCTTTCTGGTCTGTGCTGAAGCAGGGCATTCTGGCAGCCAAGTGGCTTGACCTTTATTAGTGAGCCTGGTTACCCCCTCTCGGAACCACAGACTTAGAAATCGCCAGCTCATATACAGTGCATAAAATATATTTATATATATATACCCTTATACACCATTTTAATTAAAAAATATCACAAAATTCTTCTAAGTCCCTCGGGAAGAGTGAAAGACGCGCACGTTCATTTTCAGAGCTCCTAGACTTTCCTATAAGAAGTTAGCCAAAAAGTAGCTTCGAAAAACGCTTAGGGTAAGTTTCAGAGTTGCTTCTAATGTACCAAAGCTGGACTTAGACATAATTTCACTCTCACAACATTATGGCTGGTTAGAGACAGTCCGAACCACAAGTACCGGGTCCATGGTTCTGGGCGTATACTGGGGGGGACGGGGACGACTCCCATTAACCCCTGACTATACCGGGGATACGCTTATCACAATGCCTTTCTGGTCTGTGCTGAAGCAGGGCATTCTGGCAGCCAAGTGGCTTGACCTTTATTAGTGAGCCTGGTTACCCCCTCTCGGAACCACAGACTTAGAAATCGCCAGCTCATATACAGTGCATAAAATATATTTATATATATACCCTTATACACCATTTTAATAAAAAATATCACAAAATTCTTCTAAGTCCCTCGGGAAGAGTGAAAGACGCGCACGTTCATTTTCAGAGCTCCTAGACCTTCCTATAAGAAGTTAGCCAAAAAGTAGCTTCGAAAAACGCTTAGGTTAAGTTTCAGAGTTGTTTCTAATGTACCAAAGCTGGACTTAGACATAATTTCACTCTCACAACATTATGGCTGGTTGGAGACAGTCCGAACCACAAGTACCGGGTCCATGGTTCTTGCCGTATACTGGGGGGACGGGGACGACTCCCATTAACCCCTGACTATACCGGGGATACGCTTATCACAATGCCTTTCTGGTCTGTGCTGAAGCAGGGCATTCTGGCAGCCAAGTGGCTTGACCTTTATTAGTGAGCCTGGTTACCCCCTCTCGGAACCACAGACTTAGAAATCGCCAGCTCATATACAGTGCATAAAATATATTTATATATATACCCTTATACACCATTTTAATAAAAAATATCACAAAATTCTTCTAAGTCCCTCGGGAAGAGTGAAAGACGCGCACGTTCATTTTTAGAGCTCCTAGACCTTCCTATAAGAAGTTAGCCAAAAAGTAGCTTCGAAAAACGCTTAGGTTAAGTTTCAGAGTTGCTTCTAATGTACCAAAGCTGGACTTAGACATAATTTCACTCTCACAACATTATGGCTGGTTGGAGACAGTCCGAACCACAAGTACCGGGTCCATGGTTCTGGGCGTATACTGGGGGGACGGGGACGACTCCCATTAACCCCTGACTATACCGGGGATACGCTTATCACAATGCCTTTCTGGTCTGTGCTGAAGCAGGGCATTCTGGCAGCCAAGTGGCTTGACCTTTATTAGTGAGCCTGGTTACCCCCTCTCGGAACCACAGACTTAGAAATCGCCAGCTCATATACAGTGCATAAAATATATTTATATATATACCCTTATACACCATTTTAATAAAAAATATCACAAAATTCTTCTAAGTCCCTCGGGAAGAGTGAAAGACGCGCACGTTCATTTTCAGAGCTCCTAGACCTTCCTATAAGAAGTTAGCCAAAAAGTAGCTTCGAAAAACGCTTAGGTTAAGTTTCAGAGTTGCTTCTAATGTACCAAAGCTGGACTTAGACATAATTTCACTCTCACAACATTATGGCTGGTTGGAGACAGTCCGAACCACAAGTACCGGGTCCATGGTTCTGGGCGTATACTGGGGGGACGGGGACGACTCTCATTAACCCCTGACTATACCGGGGATACGCTTATCACAATGCCTTTCTGGTCTGTGCTGAAGCAGGGCATTCTGGCAGCCAAGTGGCTTGACCTTTATTAGTGAGCCTGGTTACCCCCTCTCGGAACCACAGACTTAGAAATCGCCAGCTCATATACAGTGCATAAAATATATTTATATATATACCCTTATACACCATTTTAATAAAAAATATCACAAAATTCTTCTAAGTCCCTCGGGAAGAGTGAAAGACGCGCACGTTCATTTTTAGAGCGCCTAGACCTTCCTATAAGAAGTTAGCCAAAAAGTAGCTTCGAAAAACGCTTAGGTTAAGTTTCAGAGTTGCTTCTAATGTACCAAAGCTGGACTTAGACATAATTTCACTCACACAACATTATGGCTGGTTGGAGACAGTCCGAACCACAAGTACCGGGTCCATGGTTCTGGGCGTATACTGGGGGGACGGGGACGACTCCCATTAACCCCTGACTATACCGGGGATACGCTTATCACAATGCCTTTCTGGTCTGTGCTGAAGCAGGGCATTCTGGCAGCCAAGTGGCTTGACCTTTATTAGTGAGCCTGGTTACCCCCTCTCGGAACCACAGACTTAGAAATCGCCAGCTCATATACAGTGCATAAAATATATTTATATATATACCCTTATATACCATTTTAATAAAAAATATCACAAAATTCTTCTAAGTCCCTCGGGAAGAGTGAAAGACGCGCACGTTCATTTTTAGTGCTCCTAGACCTTCCTATAAGAAGTTAGCCAAAAAGTAGCTTCGAAAAACGCTTAGGTTAAGTTTCAGAGTTGCTTCTAATGTACCAAAGCTGACTTAGACATAATTTCACTCTCACAACAATATGGCTGGTTGGAGACAGTCCGAACCACAAGTACCGGGTCCATGGTTCTTGCCGTATACTGGGGGGACGGGGACGACTCTCATTAACCCCTGACTATACCGGGGATATGCTTATCACAATGCCTTTCTGGTCTGTGCTGAAGCAGGGCATTCTGGCAGCCAAGTGGCTTGACCTTTATTAGTGAGCCTGGTTACCCCCTCTCGGAACCACAGACTTAGAAATCGCCAGCTCATATACAGTGCATAAAATATATTTATATATATACCCTTATACACCATTTTAATAAAAAATATCACAAAATTCTTCTAAGTCCCTCGGGACGAGTGAAAGACGCGCACGTTCATTTTTAGAGCTCCTAGACCTTCCTATAAGAAGTTAGCCAAAAAGTAGCTTCGAAAAACGCTTAGGGTAAGTTTCAGAGTTGCTTCTAATGTACCAAAGCTGGACTTAGACATAATTTCACTCTCACAACATTATGGCTGGTTGGAGACAGTCCGAACCACAAGTACCGGGTCCATGGTTCTGGGCGTATACTGGGGGGACGGGGACGACTCCCATTAACCCCTGACTATA
Source organism: Ascaphus truei (assembly GCF_040206685.1). NCBI lineage: Eukaryota > Metazoa > Chordata > Amphibia > Anura > Ascaphidae > Ascaphus > Ascaphus truei. The sequence goes on from NW_027455248.1 coordinate 258,755, forward strand.
CCGGGGATACGCTTATCACAATGCCTTTCTGGTCTGTGCTGAAGCAGGGCATTCTGGCAGCCAAGTGGCTTGACCTTTATTAGTGAGCTTGGTTACCCCCTCTCGGAACCACAGACTTAGAAATCGCCAGCTCATATACAGTGCATAAAATATATTTATATATATACCCTTATACACCATTTTAATTAAAAAATATCACAAAATTCTTCTAAGTCCCTCGGGAAGAGTGAAAGACGCGCACGTTCATTTTCAGAGCTCCTAGACTTTCCTATAAGAAGTTAGCCAAAAAGTAGCTTCGAAAAACGCTTAGGGTAAGTTTCAGAGTTGCTTCTAATGTACCAAAGCTGGACTTAGACATAATTTCACTCTCACAACATTATGGCTGGTTGGAGACAGTCCGAACCACAAGTACCGGGTCCATGGTTCTGGGCGTATACTGGGGGGGACGGGGACGACTCCCATTAACCCCTGACTTTACCAGGGATACGCTTATCACAATGCCTTTCTGGTCTGTGCTGAAGCAGGGCATTCTGGCAGCCAAGTGGCTTGACCTTTATTAGTGAGCCTGGTTACCCCCTCTCGGAACCACAGACTTAGAAATCGCCAGCTCATATACAGTGCATAAAATATATTTATATATATACCCTTATACACCATTTTAATTAAAAAATATCACAAAATTCTTCTAAGTCCCTCGAGAACAGTGAAAGACGCGCACGTTCATTTTCAGAGCTCCTAGACTTTCCTATAAGAAGTTAGCCAAAAAGTAGCTTCGAAAAACGCATAGGGTAAGTTTCAGAGTTGCTTCTAATGTACCAAAGCTGGACTTAGACATAATTTCACTCTCACAACATTATGGCTGGTTAGAGACAGTCCGAACCACAAGTACCGGGTCCATGGTTCTGGGCGTATACTGGGGGGGACGGGGACGACTCCCATTAACCCCTGACTATACCGGGGATACGCTTATCACAATGCCTTTCTGGTCTGTGCTGAAGCAGGGCATTCTGGCAGCCAAGTGTCTTGACCTTTATTAGTGAGCCTGGTTACCCCCTCTCGGAACCACAGACTTAGAAATCGCCAGCTCATATACAGTGCATAAAATATATTTATATATATACCCTTATACACCATTTTAATAAAAAAAATATCACAAAATTCTTCTAAGTCCCTCGGGAAGAGTGAAAGACGCGCACGTTCATTTTCAGAGCTCCTAGACCTTCCTATAAGAAGTTAGCCAAAAAGTAGCTTCGAAAAACGCTTAGGGTAAGTTTCAGAGTTGCTTCTAATGTACCAAAGCTGGACTTAGACATAATTTCACTCTCACAACATTATGGCTGGTTCGAGACAGTCCGAACCACAAGTACCGGGTCCATGGTTCTGGGCGTATACTGGGGGGGACGGGGACGACTCCCATTAACCCCTGACTTTACCGGGGATACGCTTATCACAATGCCTTTCTGGTCTGTGCTGAAGCAGGGCATTCTGGCAGCCAAGTGGCTTGACCTTTATTAGTGAGCCTGGTTACCCCCTCTCGGAACCACAGACTTAGAAATCGCCAGCTCATATACAGTGCATAAAATATATTTATATATATATACCCTTATACACCATTTTAATTAAAAAATATCACAAAATTCTTCTAAGTCCCTCGGGAAGAGTGAAAGACGCGCACGTTCATTTTCAGAGCTCCTAGACTTTCCTATAAGAAGTTAGCCAAAAAGTAGCTTCGAAAAACGCTTAGGGTAAGTTTCAGAGTTGCTTCTAATGTACCAAAGCTGGACTTAGACATAATTTCACTCTCACAACATTATGGCTGGTTAGAGACAGTCCGAACCACAAGTACCGGGTCCATGGTTCTGGGCGTATACTGGGGGGGACGGGGACGACTCCCATTAACCCCTGACTATACCGGGGATACGCTTATCACAATGCCTTTCTGGTCTGTGCTGAAGCAGGGCATTCTGGCAGCCAAGTGGCTTGACCTTTATTAGTGAGCCTGGTTACCCCCTCTCGGAACCACAGACTTAGAAATCGCCAGCTCATATACAGTGCATAAAATATATTTATATATATACCCTTATACACCATTTTAATAAAAAATATCACAAAATTCTTCTAAGTCCCTCGGGAAGAGTGAAAGACGCGCACGTTCATTTTCAGAGCTCCTAGACCTTCCTATAAGAAGTTAGCCAAAAAGTAGCTTCGAAAAACGCTTAGGTTAAGTTTCAGAGTTGTTTCTAATGTACCAAAGCTGGACTTAGACATAATTTCACTCTCACAACATTATGGCTGGTTGGAGACAGTCCGAACCACAAGTACCGGGTCCATGGTTCTTGCCGTATACTGGGGGGACGGGGACGACTCCCATTAACCCCTGACTATACCGGGGATACGCTTATCACAATGCCTTTCTGGTCTGTGCTGAAGCAGGGCATTCTGGCAGCCAAGTGGCTTGACCTTTATTAGTGAGCCTGGTTACCCCCTCTCGGAACCACAGACTTAGAAATCGCCAGCTCATATACAGTGCATAAAATATATTTATATATATACCCTTATACACCATTTTAATAAAAAATATCACAAAATTCTTCTAAGTCCCTCGGGAAGAGTGAAAGACGCGCACGTTCATTTTTAGAGCTCCTAGACCTTCCTATAAGAAGTTAGCCAAAAAGTAGCTTCGAAAAACGCTTAGGTTAAGTTTCAGAGTTGCTTCTAATGTACCAAAGCTGGACTTAGACATAATTTCACTCTCACAACATTATGGCTGGTTGGAGACAGTCCGAACCACAAGTACCGGGTCCATGGTTCTGGGCGTATACTGGGGGGACGGGGACGACTCCCATTAACCCCTGACTATACCGGGAATACGCTTATCACAATGCCTTTCTGGTCTGTGCTGAAGCAGGGCATTCTGGCAGCCAAGTGGCTTGACCTTTATTAGTGAGCCTGGTTACCCCCTCTCGGAACCACAGACTTAGAAATCGCCAGCTCATATACAGTGCATAAAATATATTTATATATATACCCTTATACACCATTTTAATAAAAAATATCACAAAATTCTTCTAAGTCCCTCGGGAAGAGTGAAAGACGCGCACGTTCATTTTCAGAGCTCCTAGACCTTCCTATAAGAAGTTAGCCAAAAAGTAGCTTCGAAAAACGCTTAGGTTAAGTTTCAGAGTTGCTTCTAATGTACCAAAGCTGGACTTAGACATAATTTCACTCTCACAACATTATGGCTGGTTGGAGACAGTCCGAACCACAAGTACCGGGTCCATGGTTCTGGGCGTATACTGGGGGGACGGGGACGACTCTCATTAACCCCTGACTATACCGGGGATACGCTTATCACAATGCCTTTCTGGTCTGTGCTGAAGCAGGGCATTCTGGCAGCCAAGTGGCTTGACCTTTATTAGTGAGCCTGGTTACCCCCTCTCGGAACCACAGACTTAGAAATCGCCAGCTCATATACAGTGCATAAAATATATTTATATATATACCCTTATACACCATTTTAATAAAAAATATCACAAAATTCTTCTAAGTCCCTCGGGAAGAGTGAAAGACGCGCACGTTCATTTTTAGAGCGCCTAGACCTTCCTATAAGAAGTTAGCCAAAAAGTAGCTTCGAAAAACGCTTAGGTTAAGTTTCAGAGTTGCTTCTAATGTACCAAAGCTGGACTTAGACATAATTTCACTCACACAACATTATGGCTGGTTGGAGACAGTCCGAACCACAAGTACCGGGTCCATGGTTCTGGGCGTATACTGGGGGGACGGGGACGACTCCCATTAACCCCTGACTATACCGGGGATACGCTTATCACAATGCCTTTCTGGTCTGTGCTGAAGCAGGGCATTCTGGCAGCCAAGTGGCTTGACCTTTATTAGTGAGCCTGGTTACCCCCTCTCGGAACCACAGACTTAGAAATCGCCAGCTCATATACAGTGCATAAAATATATTTATATATATACCCTTATACACCATTTTAATAAAAAATATCACAAAATTCTTCTAAGTCCCTCGGGAAGAGTGAAAGACGCGCACGTTCATTTTTAGTGCTCCTAGACCTTCCTATAAGAAGTTAGCCAAAAAGTAGCTTCGAAAAACGCTTAGGTTAAGTTTCAGAGTTGCTTCTAATGTACCAAAGCTGACTTAGACATAATTTCACTCTCACAACAATATGGCTGGTTGGAGACAGTCCGAACCACAAGTACCGGGTCCATGGTTCTTGCCGTATACTGGGGGGACGGGGACGACTCTCATTAACCCCTGACTATACCGGGGATATGCTTATCACAATGCCTTTCTGGTCTGTGCTGAAGCAGGGCATTCTGGCAGCCAAGTGGCTTGACCTTTATTAGTGAGCCTGGTTACCCCCTCTCGGAACCACAGACTTAGAAATCGCCAGCTCATATACAGTGCATAAAATATATTTATATATATACCCTTATACACCATTTTAATAAAAAATATCACAAAATTCTTCTAAGTCCCTCGGGAAGAGTGAAAGACGCGCACGTTCATTTTTAGAGCTCCTAGACCTTCCTATAAGAAGTTAGCCAAAAAGTAGCTTCGAAAAACGCTTACAGTAGGTTAAGTTTCAGAGTTGCTTCTAATGTACCAAAGCTGGACTTAGACATAATTTCACTCTCACAACATTATGGCTGGTTGGAGACAGTCCGAACCACAAGTACCGGGTCCATGGTTCTGGGCGTATACTGGGGGGACGGGGACGACTCCCATTAACCCCTGACTATACCGGGGATACGCTTATCACAATGCCTTTCTGGTCTGTGCTGAAGCAGGGCATTCTGGCAGCCAAGTGGCTTGACCTTTATTAGTGAGCCTGGTTACCCCCTCTCGGAACCACAGACTTAGAAATCGCCAGCTCATATACAGTGCATAAAATATATTTATATATATACCCTTATACACCATTTTAATAAAAAATATCACAAAATTCTTCTAAGTCCCTCGGGAAGAGTGAAAGACGCGCACGTTCATTTTCAGAGCTCCTAGACCTTCCTATAAGAAGTTAGCCAAAAAGTAGCTTCGAAAAACGCTTAGGTTAAGTTTCAGAGTTGCTTCTAATGTACCAAAGCTGGACTTAGACATAATTTCACTCTCACAACATTATGGCTGGTTGGAGACAGTCCGAACCACAAGTACCGGGTCCATGGTTCTGGGCGTATACTGGGGGGGACGGGGACGACTCCCATTAACCCCTGACTATACCGGGGATACGCTTATCACAATGCCTTTCTGGTCTGTGCTGAAGCAGGGCATTCTGGCAGCCAAGTGGCTTGACCTTTATTAGTGAGCCTGGTTACCCCCTCTCGGAACCACAGACTTAGAAATCGCCAGCTCATATACAGTGCATAAAATATATTTATATATATACCCTTATACACCATTTTAATAAAAAATATCACAAAATTCTTCTAAGTCCCTCGGGAAGAGTGAAAGACGCGCACGTTCATTTTCAGAGCTCCTAGACCTTCCTATAAGAAGTTAGCCAAAAAGTAGCTTCGAAAAACGCTTAGGTTAAGTTTCAGAGTTGCTTCTAATGTACCAAAGCTGGACTTAGACATAATTTCACTCTCACAACATTATGGCTGGTTGGAGACAGTCCGAACCACAAGTACCGGGTCCATGGTTCTGGGCGTATACTGGGGGGGACGGGGACGACTCCCATTAACCCCTGACTATACCGGGGATACGCTTATCACAATGCCTTTCTGGTCTGTGCTGAAGCAGGGCATTCTGGCAGCCAAGTGGCTTGACCTTTATTAGTGAGCCTGGTTACCCCCTCTCGGAACCACAGACTTAGAAATCGCCAGCTCATATACAGTGCATAAAATATATTTATATATATACCCTTATACACCATTTTAATAAAAAATATCACAAAATTCTTCTAAGTCCCTCGGGAAGAGTGAAAGACGCGCACGTTCATTTTTAGAGCTCCTAGACCTTCCTATAAGAAGTTAGCCAAAAAGTAGCTTCGAAAAACGCTTACAGTAGGTTAAGTTTCAGAGTTTCTTCTAATGTACCAAAGCTGGACTTAGACATAATTTCACTCTCACAACATTATGGCTGGTTGGAGACAGTCCGAACCACAAGTACCGGGTCCATGGTTCTGGGCGTATACTGGGGGGACGGGGACGACTCCCATTAACCCCTGACTATACCGGGGATACGCTTATCACAATGCCTTTCTGGTCTGTGCTGAAGCAGGGCATTCTGGCAGCCAAGTGGCTTGACCTTTATTAGTGAGCCTGGTTACCCCCTCTCGGAACCACAGACTTAGAAATCGCCAGCTCATATACAGTGCATAAAATATATTTATATATATACCCTTATACACCATTTTAATAAAAAATATCACAAAATTCTTCTAAGTCCCTCGGGAAGAGTGAAAGACGCGCACGTTCATTTTCAGAGCTCCTAGACCTTCCTATAAGAAGTTAGCCAAAAAGTAGCTTCGAAAAACGCTTAGGTTAAGTTTCAGAGTTGCTTCTAATGTACCAAAGCTGGACTTAGACATAATTTCACTCTCACAACATTATGGCTGGTTGGAGACAGTCCGAACCACAAGTACCGGGTCCATGGTTCTGGGCGTATACTGGGGGGGACGGGGACGACTCCCATTAACCCCTGACTATACCGGGGATACGCTTATCACAATGCCTTTCTGGTCTGTGCTGAAGCAGGGCATTCTGGCAGCCAAGTGGCTTGACCTTTATTAGTGAGCCTGGTTACCCCCTCTCGGAACCACAGACTTAGAAATCGCCAGCTCATATACAGTGCATAAAATATATTTATATATATACCCTTATACACCATTTTAATAAAAAATATCACAAAATTCTTCTAAGTCCCTCGGGAAGAGTGAAAGACGCGCACGTTCATTTTCAGAGCTCCTAGACCTTCCTATAAGAAGTTAGCCAAAAAGTAGCTTCGAAAAACGCTTAGGTTAAGTTTCAGAGTTGCTTCTAATGTACCAAAGCTGGACTTAGACATAATTTCACTCTCACAACATTATGGCTGGTTGGAGACAGTCCGAACCACAAGTACCGGGTCCATGGTTCTGGGCGTATACTGGGGGGGACGGGGGGGACTCCCATTAACCCCTGACTATACCGGGGATACGCTTATCACAATGCCTTTCTGGTCTGTGCTGAAGCAGGGCATTCTGGCAGCCAAGTGGCTTGACCTTTATTAGTGAGCCTGGTTACCCCCTCTCGGAACCACAGACTTAGAAATCGCCAGCTCATATACAGTGCATAAAATATATTTATATATATACCCTTATACACCATTTTAATAAAAAATATCACAAAATTCTTCTAAGTCCCTCGGGTAGAGTGAAAGACGCGCACGTTCATTTTCAGAGCTCCTAGACCTTCCTATAAGAAGTTAGCCAAAAAGTAGCTTCGAAAAACGCTTAGGTTAAGTTTCAGAGCTGCTTCTAATGTACCAAAGCTGGACTTAGACATAATTTCACTCTCACAACATTATGGCTGGTTGGAGACAGTCCGAACCACAAGTACCGGGTCCATTGTTCTGGGCGTATACTGGGGGGGACGGGGACGACTCCCATTAACCCCTGACTATACCGGGGATACGCTTATCACAATGCCTTTCTGGTCTGTGCTGAAGCAGGGCATTCTGGCAGCCAAGTGGCTTGACCTTTATTAGTGAGCCTGGTTACCCCCTCTCGGAACCACAGATTTAGAAATCGCCAGCTCATATACAGTGCATAAAATATATTAATATATATACCCTTATACACCATTTTAATAAAAAATATCACAAAATTCTTCTAAGTCCCTCGGGAAGAGTGAAAGACGCGCACGTTCATTTTCAGAGCTCCTAGACTTTCCTATAAGAAGTTAGCCAAAAAGTAGCTTCGAAAAACGCTTAGGGTAAGTTTCAGAGTTGCTTCTAATGTACCAAAGCTGGACTTAGACATAATTTCACTCTCACAACATTATGGCTGGTTAGAGACAGTCCGAACCACAAGTACCGGGTCCATGGTTCTGGGCGTATACTGGGGGGGACGGGGGGGACTCCCATTAACCCCTGACTATACCGGGGATACGCTTATCACAATGCCTTTCTGGTCTGTGCTGAAGCAGGGCATTCTGGCAGCCAAGTGGCTTGACCTTTATTAGTGAGCCTGGTTACCCCCTCTCGGAACCACAGACTTAGAAATCGCCAGCTCATATACAGTGCATAAAATATATTTATATATATAACCTTATACACCATTTTAATAAAAAATATCACAAAATTCTTCTAAGTCCCTCGGGAAGAGTGAAAGACACGCACGTTCATTTTCAGAGCTCCTAGACCTTCCTATAAGAAGTTAGCCAAAAAGTAGCTTCGAAAAACGCTTAGGTTAAGTTTCAGAGTTGTTTCTAATGTACCAAAGCTGGACTTAGACATAATTTCACTCTCACAACATTATGGCTGGTTGGAGACAGTCCGAACCACAAGTACCGGGTCCATGGTTCTTGCCGTATACTGGGGGGACGGGGACGACTCCCATTAACCCCTGACTATACCGGGGATACGCTTATCACAATGCCTTTCTGGTCTGTGCTGAAGCAGGGCATTCTGGCAGCCAAGTGGCTTGACCTTTATTAGTGAGCCTGGTTACCCCCTCTCGGAACCACAGACTTAGAAATCGCCAGCTCATATACAGTGCATAAAATATATTTATATATATACCCTTATACACCATTTTAATAAAAAATATCACAAAATTCTTCTAAGTCCCTCGGGAAGAGTGAAAGACGCGCACGTTCATTTTTAGAGCTCCTAGACCTTCCTATAAGAAGTTAGCCAAAAAGAAGCTTCGAAAAACGCTTAAGGTTAAGTTTCAGAGTTGCTTCTAATGTACCAAAGCTGGACTTAGACATAATTTCACTCTCACAACATTATGGCTGGTTGGAGACAGTCCGAACCACAAGTACCGGGTCCATGGTTCTGGGCGTATACTGGGGGGACGGGGACGACTCCCATTAACCCCTGACTATACCGGGGATACGCTTATCACAATGCCTTTCTGGTCTGTGCTGAAGCAGGGCATTCTGGCAGCCAAGTGGCTTGACCTTTATTAGTGAGCCTGGTTACCCCCTCTCGGAACCACAGACTTAGAAATCGCCAGCTCATATACAGTGCATAAAATATATTTATATATATACCCTTATACACCATTTTAATAAAAAATATCACAAAATTCTTCTAAGTCCCTCGGGAAGAGTGAAAGACGCGCACGTTCATTTTCAGAGCTCCTAGACCTTCCTATAAGAAGTTAGCCAAAAAGTAGCTTCGAAAAACGCTTAGGTTAAGTTTCAGAGTTGCTTCTAATGTACCAAAGCTGGACTTAGACATAATTTCACTCTCACAACATTATGGCTGGTTGGAGACAGTCCGAACCACAAGTACCGGGTCCATGGTTCTGGGCGTATACTGGGGGGACGGGGACGACTCTCATTAACCCCTGACTATACCGGGGATACGCTTATCACAATGCCTTTCTGGTCTGTGCTGAAGCAGGGCATTCTGGCAGCCAAGTGGCTTGACCTTTATTAGTGAGCCTGGTTACCCCCTCTCGGAACCACAGACTTAGAAATCGCCAGCTCATATACAGTGCATAAAATATATTTATATATATACCCTTATACACCATTTTAATAAAAAATATCACAAAATTCTTCTAAGTCCCTCGGGAAGAGTGAAAGACGCGCACGTTCATTTTTAGAGCGCCTAGACCTTCCTATAAGAAGTTAGCCAAAAAGTAGCTTCGAAAAACGCTTAGGTTAAGTTTCAGAGTTGCTTCTAATGTACCAAAGCTGGACTTAGACATAATTTCACTCTCACAACATTATGGCTGGTTGGAGACAGTCCGAACCACAAGTACCGGGTCCATGGTTCTGGGCGTATACTGGGGGGACGGGGACGACTCCCATTAACCCCTGACTATACCGGGGATACGCTTATCACAATGCCTTTCTGGTCTGTGCTGAAGCAGGGCATTCTGGCAGCCAAGTGGCTTGACCTTTATTAGTGAGCCTGGTTACCCCCTCTCGGAACCACAGACTTAGAAATCGCCAGCTCATATACAGTGCATAAAATATATTTATATATATACCCTTATACACCATTTTAATAAAAAATATCACAAAATTCTTCTAAGTCCCTCGGGAAGAGTGAAAGACGCGCACGTTCATTTTCAGAGCTCCTAGACCTTCCTATAAGAAGTTAGCCAAAAAGTAGCTTCGAAAAACGCTTAGGTTAAGTTTCAGAGTTGCTTCTAATGTACCAAAGCTGGACTTAGACATAATTTCACTCTCACAACATTATGGCTGGTTGGAGACAGTCCGAACCACAAGTACCGGGTCCATGGTTCTGGGCGTATACTGGGGGGACGGGGACGACTCTCATTAACCCCTGACTATACCGGGGATACGCTTATCACAATGCCTTTCTGGTCTGTGCTGAAGCAGGGCATTCTGGCAGCCAAGTGGCTTGACCTTTATTAGTGAGCCTGGTTACCCCCTCTCGGAACCACAGACTTAGAAATCGCCAGCTCATATACAGTGCATAAAATATATTTATATATATATACCCTTATACACCATTTTAATAAAAAATATCACAAAATTCTTCTAAGTCCCTCGGGAAGAGTGAAAGACGCGCACGTTCATTTTTAGTGCTCCTAGACCTTCCTATAAGAAGTTAGCCAAAAAGTAGCTTCGAAAAACGCTTAGGTTAAGTTTCAGAGTTGCTTCTAATGTACCAAAGCTGACTTAGACATAATTTCACTCTCACAACAATATGGCTGGTTGGAGACAGTCCGAACCACAAGTACCGGGTCCATGGTTCTTGCCGTATACTGGGGGGACGGGGACGACTCTCATTAACCCCTGACTATACCGGGGATATGCTTATCACAATGCCTTTCTGGTCTGTGCTGAAGCAGGGCATTCTGGCAGCCAAGTGGCTTGACCTTTATTAGTGAGCCTGGTTACCCCCTCTCGGAACCACAGACTTAGAAATCGCCAGCTCATATACAGTGCATAAAATATATTTATATATATACCCTTATACACCATTTTAATAAAAAATATCACAAAATTCTTCTAAGTCCCTCGGGAAGAGTGAAAGACGCGCACGTTCATTTTCAGAGCTCCTAGACCTTCCTATAAGAAGTTAGCCAAAAAGTAGCTTCGAAAAACGCTTAGGTTAAGTTTCAGAGTTGCTTCTAATGTACCAAAGCTGGACTTAGACATAATTTCACTCTCACAACATTATGGCTGGTTGGAGACAGTCCGAACCACAAGTACCGGGTCCATGGTTCTGGGCGTATACTGGGGGGGACGGGGACGACTCCCATTAACCCCTGACTATACCGGGGATACGCTTATCACAATGCCTTTCTGGTCTGTGCTGAAGCAGGGCATTCTGGCAGCCAAGTGGCTTGACCTTTATTAGTGAGCCTGGTTACCCCCTCTCGGAACCACAGACTTAGAAATCGCCAGCTCATATACAGTGCATAAAATATATTTATATATATACCCTTATACACCATTTTAATAAAAAATATCACAAAATTCTTCTAAGTCCCTCGGGAAGAGTGAAAGACGCGCACGTTCATTTTCAGAGCTCCTAGACCTTCCTATAAGAAGTTAGCCAAAAAGTAGCTTCGAAAAACGCTTAGGTTAAGTTTCAGAGTTGCTTCTAATGTACCAAAGCTGGACTTAGACATAATTTCACTCTCACAACATTATGGCTGGTTGGAGACAGTCCGAACCACAAGTACCGGGTCCATGGTTCTGGGCGTATACTGGGGGGGACGGGGACGACTCCCATTAACCCCTGACTATACCGGGGATACGCTTATCACAATGCCTTTCTGGTCTGTGCTGAAGCAGGGCATTCTGGCAGCCAAGTGGCTTGACCTTTATTAGTGAGCCTGGTTACCCCCTCTCGGAACCACAGACTTAGAAATCGCCAGCTCATATACAGTGCATAAAATATATTTATATATATACCCTTATACACCATTTTAATAAAAAATATCACAAAATTCTTCTAAGTCCCTCGGGAAGAGTGAAAGACGCGCACGTTCATTTTCAGAGCTCCTAGACCTTCCTATAAGAAGTTAGCCAAAAAGTAGCTTCGAAAAACGCTTAGGTTAAGTTTCAGAGCTGCTTCTAATGTACCAAAGCTGGACTTAGACATAATTTCACTCTCACAACATTATGGCTGGTTGGAGACAGTCCGAACCACAAGTACCGGGTCCATTGTTCTGGGCGTATACTGGGGGGGACGGGGACGACTCCCATTAACCCCTGACTATACCGGGGATACGCTTATCACAATGCCTTTCTGGTCTGTGCTGAAGCAGGGCATTCTGGCAGCCAAGTGGCTTGACCTTTATTAGTGAGCCTGGTTACCCCCTCTCGGAACCACAGACTTAGAAATCGCCAGCTCATATACAGTGCATAAAATATATTTATATATATACCCTTATACACCATTTTAATAAAAAATATCACAAAATTCTTCTAAGTCCCTCGGGAAGAGTGAAAGACGCGCACGTTCATTTTTAGAGCTCCTAGACCTTCCTATAAGAAGTTAGCCAAAAAGTAGCTTCGAAAAACGCTTAGGTTAAGTTTCAGAGTTGCTTCTAATGTACCAAAGCTGACTTAGACATAATTTCACTCTCACAACAATATGGCTGGTTGGAGACAGTCCGAACCACAAGTACCGGGTCCATGGTTCTTGCCGTATACTGGGGGGACGGGGACGACTCTCATTAACCCCTGACTATACCGGGGATATGCTTATCACAATGCCTTTCTGGTCTGTGCTGAAGCAGGGCATTCTGGCAGCCAAGTGGCTTGACCTTTATTAGTGAGCCTGGTTACCCCCTCTCGGAACCACAGACTTAGAAATCGCCAGCTCATATACAGTGCATAAAATATATTTATATATATACCCTTATACACCATTTTAATAAAAAATATCACAAAATTCTTCTAAGTCCCTCGGGAAGAGTGAAAGACGCGCACGTTCATTTTCAGAGCTCCTAGACCTTCCTATAAGAAGTTAGCCAAAAAGTAGCTTCGAAAAACGCTTAGGTTAAGTTTCAGAGTTGCTTCTAATGTACCAAAGCTGGACTTAGACATAATTTCACTCTCACAACATTATGGCTGGTTGGAGACAGTCCGAACCACAAGTACCGGGTCCATGGTTCTGGGCGTATACTGGGGGGGACGGGGACGACTCCCATTAACCCCTGACTATACCGGGGATACGCTTATCACAATGCCTTTCTGGTCTGTGCTGAAGCAGGGCATTCTGGCAGCCAAGTGGCTTGACCTTTATTAGTGAGCCTGGTTACCCCCTCTCGGAACCACAGACTTAGAAATCGCCAGCTCATATACAGTGCATAAAATATATTTATATATATACCCTTATACACCATTTTAATAAAAAATATCACAAAATTCTTCTAAGTCCCTCGGGAAGAGTGAAAGACGCGCACGTTCATTTTCAGAGCTCCTAGACCTTCCTATAAGAAGTTAGCCAAAAAGTAGCTTCGAAAAACGCTTAGGTTAAGTTTCAGAGTTGCTTCTAATGTACCAAAGCTGGACTTAGACATAATTTCACTCTCACAACATTATGGCTGGTTGGAGACAGTCCGAACCACAAGTACCGGGTCCATGGTTCTGGGCGTATACTGGGGGGGACGGGGACGACTCCCATTAACCCCTGACTATACCGGGGATACGCTTATCACAATGCCTTTCTGGTCTGTGCTGAAGCAGGGCATTCTGGCAGCCAAGTGGCTTGACCTTTATTAGTGAGCCTGGTTACCCCCTCTCGGAACCACAGACTTAGAAATCGCCAGCTCATATACAGTGCATAAAATATATTTATATATATACCCTTATACACCATTTTAATAAAAAATATCACAAAATTCTTCTAAGTCCCTCGGGAAGAGTGAAAGACGCGCACGTTCATTTTCAGAGCTCCTAGACCTTCCTATAAGAAGTTAGCCAAAAAGTAGCTTCGAAAAACGCTTAGGTTAAGTTTCAGAGCTGCTTCTAATGTACCAAAGCTGGACTTAGACATAATTTCACTCTCACAACATTATGGCTGGTTGGAGACAGTCCGAACCACAAGTACCGGGTCCATTGTTCTGGGCGTATACTGGGGGGGACGGGGACGACTCCCATTAACCCCTGACTATACCGGGGATACGCTTATCACAATGCCTTTCTGGTCTGTGCTGAAGCAGGGCATTCTGGCAGCCAAGTGGCTTGACCTTTATTAGTGAGCCTGGTTACCCCCTCTCGGAACCACAGACTTAGAAATCGCCAGCTCATATACAGTGCATAAAATATATTTATATATATACCCTTATACACCATTTTAATAAAAAATATCACAAAATTCTTCTAAGTCCCTCGGGAAGAGTGAAAGACGCGCACGTTCATTTTTAGAGCTCCTAGACCTTCCTATAAGAAGTTAGCCAAAAAGTAGCTTCGAAAAACGCTTAGGTTAAGTTTCAGAGTTGCTTCTAATGTACCAAAGCTGGACTTAGACATAATTTCACTCTCACAACATTATGGCTGGTTGGAGACAGTCCGAACCACAAGTACCGGGTCCATGGTTCTTGCCGTATACTGGGGGGACGGGGACGACTCTCATTAACCCCTGACTATACCGGGGATACGCTTATCACAATGCCTTTCTGGTCTGTGCTGAAGCAGGGCATTCTGGCAGCCAAGTGGCTTGACCTTTATTAGTGAGCCTGGTTACACCCCTCTCGGAACCACAGACTTAGAAATCGCCAGCTCATATACAGTGCATAAAATATATTTATATATATACCCTTTTACACCATTTTAATAAAAAATATCACAAAATTCTTCTAAGTCCCTCGGGAAGAGTGAAAGACGCGCACGTTCATTTTCAGAGCTCCTAGACCTTCCTATAAGAAGTTAGCCAAAAAGTAGCTTCGAAAAACGCTTAGGTTAAGTTTCAGAGTTGCTTCTAATGTACCAAAGCTGGACTTACAGTAGACATAATTTCACTCTCACAACATTATGGCTGGTTGGAGACAGTCCGAACCACAAGTACCGGGTCCATGGTTCTGGGCGTATACTGGGGGGGACGGGGACGACTCCCATTAACCCCTGACTATACCGGGGATACGCTTATCACAATGCCTTTCTGGTCTGTGCTGAAGCAGGGCATTCTGGCAGCCAAGTGGCTTGACCTTTATTAGTGAGCCTGGTTACCCCCTCTCGGAACCACAGACTTAGAAATCGCCAGCTCATATACAGTGCATAAAATATATTTATATATATACCCTTATACACCATTTTAATAAAAAATATCACAAAATTCTTCTAAGTCCCTCGGGAAGAGTGAAAGACGCGCACGTTCATTTTCAGAGCTCCTAGACCTTCCTATAAGAAGTTAGCCAAAAAGTAGCTTCGAAAAACGCTTAGGTTAAGTTTCAGAGTTGCTTCTAATGTACCAAAGCTGGACTTAGACATAATTTCACTCTCACAACATTATGGCTGGTTGGAGACAGTCCGAACCACAAGTACCGGGTCCATTGTTCTGGGCGTATACTGGGGGGGACGGGGACGACTCCCATTAACCCCTGACTATACCGGGGATACGCTTATCACAATGCCTTTCTGGTCTGTGCTGAAGCAGGGCATTCTGGCAGCCAAGTGGCTTGACCTTTATTAGTGAGCCTGGTTACCCCCTCTCGGAACCACAGACTTAGAAATCGCCAGCTCATATACAGTGCATAAAATATATTTATATATATACCCTTATACACCATTTTAATAAAAAATATCACAAAATTCTTCTAAGTCCCTCGGGAAGAGTGAAAGACGCGCACGTTCATTTTTAGAGCTCCTAGACCTTCCTATAAGAAGTTAGCCAAAAAGTAGCTTCGAAAAACGCTTAGGTTAAGTTTCAGAGTTGCTTCTAATGTACCAAAGCTGGACTTAGACATAATTTCACTCTCACAACATTATGGCTGGTTGGAGACAGTCCGAACCACAAGTACCGGGTCCATGGTTCTTGCCGTATACTGGGGGGACGGGGACGACTCTCATTAACCCCTGACTATACCGGGGATACGCTTATCACAATGCCTTTCTGGTCTGTGCTGAAGCAGGGCATTCTGGCAGCCAAGTGGCTTGACCTTTATTAGTGAGCCTGGTTACCCCCTCTCGGAACCACAGACTTAGAAATCGCCAGCTCATATACAGTGCATAAAATATATTTATATATATACCCTTATACACCATTTTAATAAAAAATATCACAAAATTCTTCTAAGTCACTCGGGAAGAGTGAAAGACGCGCACGTTCATTTTCAGAGCTCCTAGACCTTCCTATAAGAAGTTAGCCAAAAAGTAGCTTCGAAAAACGCTTAGGTTAAGTTTCAGAGTTGCTTCTAATGTACCAAAGCTGGACTTAGACATAATTTCACTCTCACAACATTATGGCTGGTTGGAGACAGTCCGAACCACAAGTACCGGGTCCATGGTTCTGTGCGTATACTGGGGGGACGGGGACGACTCCCATTAACCCCTGACTATACCGGGGATACGCTTATCACAATGCCTTTCTGGTCTGTGCTGAAGCAGGGCATTCTGGCAGCCAAGTGGCTTGACCTTTATTAGTGAGCCTGGTTACCCCCTCTCGGAACCACAGACTTAGAAATCGCCAGCTCATATACAGTGCATAAAATATATTTATATATATACCCTTATACACCATTTTAATAAAAAATATCACAAAATTCTTCTAAGTCCCTCGGGAAGAGTGAAAGACGCGCACGTTCATTTTCAGAGCTCCTAGACCTTCCTATAAGAAGTTAGCCAAAAAGTAGCTTCGAAAAACGCTTAGGTTAAGTTTCAGAGTTGCTTCTAATGTACCAAAGCTGGACTTAGACATAATTTCACTCTCACAACATTATGGCTGGTTGGAGACAGTCCGAACCACAAGTACCGGGTCCATGGTTCTTGCCGTATACTGGGGGGACGGGGACGACTCTCATTAACCCCTGACTATACCGGGGATACGCTTATCACAATGCCTTTCTGGTCTGTGCTGAAGCAGGGCATTCTGGCAGCCAAGTGGCTTGACCTTTATTAGTGAGCCTGGTTACCCCCTCTCGGAACCACAGACTTAGAAATCGCCAGCTCATATACAGTGCATAAAATATATTTATATATATACCCTTATACACCATTTTAATAAAAAATATCACAAAATTCTTCTAAGTCACTCGGGAAGAGTGAAAGACGCGCACGTTCATTTTCAGAGCTCCTAGACCTTCCTATAAGAAGTTAGCCAAAAAGTAGCTTCGAAAAACGCTTAGGTTAAGTTTCAGAGTTGCTTCTAATGTACCAAAGCTGGACTTAGACATAATTTCACTCTCACAACATTATGGCTGGTTGGAGACAGTCCGAACCACAAGTACCGGGTCCATGGTTCTGGGCGTATACTGGGGGGGACGGGGACGACTCCCATTAACCCCTGACTATACCGGGGATACGCTTATCACAATGCCTTTCTGGTCTGTGCTGAAGCAGGGCATTCTGGCAGCCAAGTGGCTTGACCTTTATTAGTGAGCCTGGTTACCCCCTCTCGGAACCACAGACTTAGAAATCGCCAGCTCATATACAGTGCATAAAATATATTTATATATATACCCTTATACACCATTTTAATAAAAAATATCACAAAATTCTTCTAAGTCCCTCGGGAAGAGTGAAAGACGCGCACGTTCATTTTTAGAGCTCCTAGACCTTCCTATAAGAAGTTAGCCAAAAAGTAGCTTCGAAAAACGCTTAGGTTAAATTTCAGAGTTGCTTCTAATGTACCAAAGCTGGACTTAGACATAATTTCACTCTCACAACATTATGGCTGGTTGGAGACAGTCCGAACCACAAGTACCGGGTCCATGGTTCTGGGCGTATACTGGGGGGACGGGGACGACTCCCATTAACCCCTGACTATACCGGGGATACGCTTATCACAATGCCTTTCTGGTCTGTGCTGAAGCAGGGCATTCTGGCAGCCAAGTGGCTTGACCTTTATTAGTGAGCCTGGTTACCCCCTCTCGGAACCACAGACTTAGAAATCGCCAGCTCATATACAGTGCATAAAATATATTTATATATATACCCTTATACACCATTTTAATAAAAAATATCACAAAATTCTTCTAAGTCCCTCGGGAAGAGTGAAAGACGCGCACGTTCATTTTCAGAGCTCCTAGACCTTCCTATAAGAAGTTAGCCAAAAAGTAGCTTCGAAAAACGCTTAGGTTAAGTTTCAGAGTTGCTTCTAATGTACCAAAGCTGGACTTAGACATAATTTCACTCTCACAACATTATGGCTGGTTGGAGACAGTCCGAACCACAAGTACCGGGTCCATGGTTCTGGGCGTATACTGGGGGGGACGGGGACGACTCCCATTAACCCCTGACTATACCGGGGATACGCTTATCACAATGCCTTTCTGGTCTGTGCTGAAGCAGGGCATTCTGGCAGCCAAGTGGCTTGACCTTTATTAGTGAGCCTGGTTACCCCCTCTCGGAACCACAGACTTAGAAATCGCCAGCTCATATACAGTGCATAAAATATATTTATATATATACCCTTATACACCATTTTAATAAAAAATATCACAAAATTCTTCTAAGTCCCTCGGGAAGAGTGAAAGACGCGCACGTTCATTTTTAGAGCTCCTAGACCTTCCTATAAGAAGTTAGCCAAAAAGTAGCTTCGAAAAACGCTTAGGTTAAATTTCAGAGTTGCTTCTAATGTACCAAAGCTGGACTTAGACATAATTTCACTCTCACAACATTATGGCTGGTTGGAGACAGTCCGAACCACAAGTACCGGGTCCATGGTTCTGGGCGTATACTGGGGGGACGGGGACGACTCCCATTAACCCCTGACTATACCGGGGATACGCTTATCACAATGCCTTTCTGGTCTGTGCTGAAGCAGGGCATTCTGGCAGCCAAGTGGCTTGACCTTTATTAGTGAGCCTGGTTACCCCCTCTCGGAACCACAGACTTAGAAATCGCCAGCTCATATACAGTGCATAAAATATATTTATATATATACCCTTATACACCATTTTAATAAAAAATATCACAAAATTCTTCTAAGTCCCTCGGGAAGAGTGAAAGACGCGCACGTTCATTTTCAGAGCTTCTAGACCTTCCTATAAGAAGTTAGCCAAAAAGTAGCTTCGAAAAACGCTTAGGTTAAGTTTCAGAGTTGCTTCTAATGTACCAAAGCTGGACTTAGACATAATTTCACTCTCACAACATTATGGCTGGTTGGAGACAGTCCGAACCACAAGTACCGGGTCCATGGTTCTGGCCGTATACTGGGGGGACGGGGACGACTCCCATTAACCCCTGACTATACCGGGGATACGCTTATCACAATGCCTTTCTGGTCTGTGCTGAAGCAGGGCATTCTGGCAGCCAAGTGGCTTGACCTTTATTAGTGAGCCTGGTTACCCCCTCTCGGAACCACAGACTTAGAAATCGCCAGCTCATATACAGTGCATAAAATATATTTATATATATACCCTTATACACCATTTTAATAAAAAATATCACAAAATTCTTCTAAGTCCCTCGGGAAGAGTGAAAGACGCGCACGTTCATTTTCAGAGCTCCTAGACCTTCCTATAAGAAGTTAGCCAAAAAGTAGCTTCGAAAAACGCTTAGGTTAAGTTTCAGAGTTGCTTCTAATGTACCAAAGCTGGACTTAGACATAATTTCACTCTCACAACATTATGGCTGGTTGGAGACAGTCCGAACCACAAGTACCGGGTCCATGGTTCTGGCCGTATACTGGGGGGACGGGGACGACTCCCATTAACCCCTGACTATACCGGGGATACGCTTATCACAATGCCTTTCTGGTCTGTGCTGAAGCAGGGCATTCTGGCAGCCAAGTGGCTTGACCTTTATTAGTGAGCCTGGTTACCCCCTCTCGGAACCACAGACTTAGAAATCGCCAGCTCATATACAGTGCATAAAATATATTTATATATATACCCTTATACACCATTTTAATAAAAAATATCACAAAATTCTTCTAAGTCCCTCGGGAAGAGTGAAAGACGCGCACGTTCATTTTGAGAGCTCCTAGACCTTCCTATAAGAAGTTAGCCAAAAAGTAGCTTCGAAAAACGCTTAGGTTGAGTTTCAGAGTTGCTTCTAATGTACCAAAGCTGGACTTAGACATAATTTCACTCTCACAACATTATGGCTGGTTGGAGACAGTCCGAACCACAAGTACCGGGTCCATGGTTCTGGGCGTATACTGGGGGGGACGGGGACGACTCCCATCAACCCCTGACTATACCGGGGATACGCTTATCACAATGCCTTTCTGGTCTGTGCTGAAGCAGGGCATTCTGGCAGCCAAGTGGCTTGACCTTTATTAGTGAGCCTGGTTACCCCCTCTCGGAACCACAGACTTAGAAATCGCCAGCTCATATACAGTGCATAAAATATATTTATATATATACCCTTATACACCATTTTAATAAAAAATATCACAAAATTCTTCTAAGTCCCTCGGGAAGAGTGAAAGACGCGCACGTTCATTTTTAGAGCTCCTAGACCTTCCTATAAGAAGTTAGCCAAAAAGTAGCTTCGAAAAACGCTTAGGTTAAATTTCAGAGTTGCTTCTAATGTACCAAAGCTGGACTTAGACATAATTTCACTCTCACAACATTATGGCTGGTTGGAGACAGTCCGAACCACAAGTACCGGGTCCATGGTTCTGGGCGTATACTGGGGGGACGGGGACGACTCCCATTAACCCCTGACTATACCGGGGATACGCTTATCACAATGCCTTTCTGATCTGTGCTGAAGCAGGGCATTCTGGCAGCCAAGTGGCTTGACCTTTATTAGTGAGCCTGGTTACCCCCTCTCGGAACCACAGACTTAGAAATCGCCAGCTCATATACAGTGCATAAAATATATTTATATATATACCCTTATACACCATTTTAATAAAAAATATCACAAAATTCTTCTAAGTCCCTCGGGAAGAGTGAAAGACGCGCACGTTCATTTTTAGAGCTCCTAGACCTTCCTATAAGAAGTTAGCCAAAAAGTAGCTTCGAAAAACGCTTAGGTTAAATTTCAGAGTTGCTTCTAATGTACCAAAGCTGGACTTAGACATAATTTCACTCTCACAACATTATGGCTGGTTGGAGACAGTCCGAACCACAAGTACCGGGTCCATGGTTCTGGGCGTATACTGGGGGGACGGGGACGACTCCCATTAACCCCTGACTATACCGGGGATACGCTTATCACAATGCCTTTCTGGTCTGTGCTGAAGCAGGGCATTCTGGCAGCCAAGTGGCTTGACCTTTATTAGTGAGCCTGGTTACCCCCTCTCGGAACCACAGACTTAGAAATCGCCAGCTCATATACAGTGCATAAAATATATTTATATATATACCCTTATACACCATTTTAATAAAAAATATCACAAAATTCTTCTAAGTCCCTCGGGAAGAGTGAAAGACGCGCACGTTCATTTTCAGAGCTCCTAGACCTTCCTATAAGAAGTTAGCCAAAAAGTAGCTTCGAAAAACGCTTAGGTTAAGTTTCAGAGTTGCTTCTAATGTACCAAAGCTGGACTTAGACATAATTTCACTCTCACAACATTATGGCTGGTTGGAGACAGTCCGAACCACAAGTACCGGGTCCATGGTTCTGGGCGTATACTGGGGGGGACGGGGACGACTCCCATTAACCCCTGACTATACCGGGGATACGCTTATCACAATGCCTTTCTGGTCTGTGCTGAAGCAGGGCATTCTGGCAGCCAAGTGGCTTGACCTTTATTAGTGAGCCTGGTTACCCCCTCTCGGAACCACAGACTTAGAAATCGCCAGCTCATATACAGTGCATAAAATATATTTATATATATACCCTTATACACCATTTTAATAAAAAATATCACAAAATTCTTCTAAGTCCCTCGGGAAGAGTGAAAGACGCGCACGTTCATTTTTAGAGCTCCTAGACCTTCCTATAAGAAGTTAGCCAAAAAGTAGCTTCGAAAAACGCTTAGGTTAAATTTCAGAGTTGCTTCTAATGTACCAAAGCTGGACTTAGACATAATTTCACTCTCACAACATTATGGCTGGTTGGAGACAGTCCGAACCACAAGTACCGGGTCCATGGTTCTGGGCGTATACTGGGGGGACGGGGACGACTCCCATTAACCCCTGACTATACCGGGGATACGCTTATCACAATGCCTTTCTGGTCTGTGCTGAAGCAGGGCATTCTGGCAGCCAAGTGGCTAGACCTTTATTAGTGAGCCTGGTTACCCCCTCTCGGAACCACAGACTTAGAAATCGCCAGCTCATATACAGTGCATAAAATATATTTATATATATACCCTTATACACCATTTTAATAAAAAATATCACAAAATTCTTCTAAGTCCCTCGGGAAGAGTGAAAGACGCGCACGTTCATTTTGAGAGCTCCTAGACCTTCCTATAAGAAGTTAGCCAAAAAGTAGCTTCGAAAAACGCTTAGGTTGAGTTTCAGAGTTGCTTCTAATGTACCAAAGCTGGACTTAGACATAATTTCACTCTCACAACATTATGGCTGGTTGGAGACAGTCCGAACCACAAGTACCGGGTCCATGGTTCTGGGCGTATACTGGGGGGGACGGGGACGACTCCCATTAACCCCTGACTATACCGGGGATACGCTTATCACAATGCCTTTCTGGTCTGTGCTGAAGCAGGGCATTCTGGCAGCCAAGTGGCTTGACCTTTATTAGTGAGCCTGGTTACCCCCTCTCGGAACCACAGACTTAGAAATCGCCAGCTCATATACAGTGCATAAAATATATTTATATATATACCCTTATACACCATTTTAATAAAAAATATCACAAAATTCTTCTAAGTCCCTCGGGAAGAGTGAAAGACGCGCACGTTCATTTTTAGAGCTCCTAGACCTTCCTATAAGAAGTTAGCCAAAAAGTAGCTTCGAAAAACGCTTAGGTTAAATTTCAGAGTTGCTTCTAATGTACCAAAGCTGGACTTAGACATAATTTCACTCTCACAACATTATGGCTGGTTGGAGACAGTCCGAACCACAAGTACCGGGTCCATGGTTCTGGGCGTATACTGGGGGGACGGGGACGACTCCCATTAACCCCTGACTATACCGGGGATACGCTTATCACAATGCCTTTCTGATCTGTGCTGAAGCAGGGCATTCTGGCAGCCAAGTGGCTTGACCTTTATTAGTGAGCCTGGTTACCCCCTCTCGGAACCACAGACTTAGAAATCGCCAGCTCATATACAGTGCATAAAATATATTTATATATATACCCTTATACACCATTTTAATAAAAAATATCACAAAATTCTTCTAAGTCCCTCGGGAAGAGTGAAAGACGCGCACGTTCATTTTTAGAGCTCCTAGACCTTCCTATAAGAAGTTAGCCAAAAAGTAGCTTCGAAAAACGCTTAGGTTAAATTTCAGAGTTGCTTCTAATGTACCAAAGCTGGACTTAGACATAATTTCACTCTCACAACATTATGGCTGGTTGGAGACAGTCCGAACCACAAGTACCGGGTCCATGGTTCTGGGCGTATACTGGGGGGACGGGGACGACTCCCATTAACCCCTGACTATACCGGGGATACGCTTATCACAATGCCTTTCTGGTCTGTGCTGAAGCAGGGCATTCTGGCAGCCAAGTGGCTTGACCTTTATTAGTGAGCCTGGTTACCCCCTCTCGGAACCACAGACTTAGAAATCGCCAGCTCATATACAGTGCATAAAATATATTTATATATATACCCTTATACACCATTTTAATAAAAAATATCACAAAATTCTTCTAAGTCCCTCGGGAAGAGTGAAAGACGCGCACGTTCATTTTCAGAGCTCCTAGACCTTCCTATAAGAAGTTAGCCAAAAAGTAGCTTCGAAAAACGCTTAGGTTAAGTTTCAGAGTTGCTTCTAATGTACCAAAGCTGGACTTAGACATAATTTCACTCTCACAACATTATGGCTGGTTGGAGACAGTCCGAACCACAAGTACCGGGTCCATGGTTCTGGGCGTATACTGGGGGGGACGGGGACGACTCCCATTAACCCCTGACTATACCGGGGATACGCTTATCACAATGCCTTTCTGGTCTGTGCTGAAGCAGGGCATTCTGGCAGCCAAGTGGCTTGACCTTTATTAGTGAGCCTGGTTACCCCCTCTCGGAACCACAGACTTAGAAATCGCCAGCTCATATACAGTGCATAAAATATATTTATATATATACCCTTATACACCATTTTAATAAAAAATATCACAAAATTCTTCTAAGTCCCTCGGGAAGAGTGAAAGACGCGCACGTTCATTTTTAGAGCTCCTAGACCTTCCTATAAGAAGTTAGCCAAAAAGTAGCTTCGAAAAACGCTTAGGTTAAATTTCAGAGTTGCTTCTAATGTACCAAAGCTGGACTTAGACATAATTTCACTCTCACAACATTATGGCTGGTTGGAGACAGTCCGAACCACAAGTACCGGGTCCATGGTTCTGGGCGTATACTGGGGGGACGGGGACGACTCCCATTAACCCCTGACTATACCGGGGATACGCTTATCACAATGCCTTTCTGGTCTGTGCTGAAGCAGGGCATTCTGGCAGCCAAGTGGCTTGACCTTTATTAGTGAGCCTGGTTACCCCCTCTCGGAACCACAGACTTAGAAATCGCCAGCTCATATACAGTGCATAAAATATATTTATATATATACCCTTATACACCATTTTAATAAAAAATATCACAAAATTCTTCTAAGTCCCTCGGGAAGAGTGAAAGACGCGCACGTTCATTTTCAGAGCTCCTAGACCTTCCTATAAGAAGTTAGCCAAAAAGTAGCTTCGAAAAACGCTTAGGTTAAGTTTCAGAGTTGCTTCTAATGTACCAAAGCTGGACTTAGACATAATTTCACTCTCACAACATTATGGCTGGTTGGAGACAGTTCGAACCACAAGTACCGGGTCCATGGTTCTGGCCGTATACTGGGGGGACGGGGACGACTCCCATTAACCCCTGACTATACCGGGGATACGCTTATCACAATGCCTTTCTGGTCTGTGCTGAAGCAGGGCATTCTGGCAGCCAAGTGGCTTGACCTTTATTAGTGAGCCTGGTTACCCCCTCTCGGAACCACAGACTTAGAAATCGCCAGCTCATATACAGTGCATAAAATATATTTATATATATACCCTTATACACCATTTTAATAAAAAATATCACAAAATTCTTCTAAGTCCCTCGGGAAGAGTGAAAGACGCGCACGTTCATTTTTAGAGCTCCTAGACCTTCCTATAAGAAGTTAGCCAAAAAGTAGCTTCGAAAAACGCTTAGGTTAAATTTCAGAGTTGCTTCTAATGTACCAAAGCTGGACTTAGACATAATTTCACTCTCACAACATTATGGCTGGTTGGAGACAGTCCGAACCACAAGTACCGGGTCCATGGTTCTGGGCGTATACTGGGGGGACGGGGACGACTCCCATTAACCCCTGACTATACCGGGGATACGCTTATCACAATGCCTTTCTGGTCTGTGCTGAAGCAGGGCATTCTGGCAGCCAAGTGGCTTGACCTTTATTAGTGAGCCTGGTTACCCCCTCTCGGAACCACAGACTTAGAAATCGCCAGCTCATATACAGTGCATAAAATATATTTATATATATACCCTTATACACCATTTTAATAAAAAATATCACAAAATTCTTCTAAGTCCCTCGGGAAGAGTGAAAGACGCGCACGTTCATTTTTAGAGCTCCTAGACCTTCCTATAAGAAGTTAGCCAAAAAGTAGCTTCGAAAAACGCTTAGGTTAAATTTCAGAGTTGCTTCTAATGTACCAAAGCTGGACTTAGACATAATTTCACTCTCACAACATTATGGCTGGTTGGAGACAGTCCGAACCACAAGTACCGGGTCCATGGTTCTGGGCGTATACTGGGGGGACGGGGACGACTCCCATTAACCCCTGACTATACCGGGGATACGCTTATCACAATGCCTTTCTGGTCTGTGCTGAAGCAGGGCATTCTGGCAGCCAAGTGGCTTGACCTTTATTAGTGAGCCTGGTTACCCCCTCTCGGAACCACAGACTTAGAAATCGCCAGCTCATATACAGTGCATAAAATATATTTATATATATACCCTTATACACCATTTTAATAAAAAATATCACAAAATTCTTCTAAGTCCCTCGGGAAGAGTGAAAGACGCGCACGTTCATTTTCAGAGCTCCTAGACCTTCCTATAAGAAGTTAGCCAAAAAGTAGCTTCGAAAAACGCTTAGGTTAAGTTTCAGAGTTGCTTCTAATGTACCAAAGCTGGACTTAGACATAATTTCACTCTCACAACATTATGGCTGGTTGGAGACAGTCCGAACCACAAGTACCGGGTCCATGGTTCTGGCCGTATACTGGGGGGACGGGGACGACTCCCATTAACCCCTGACTATACCGGGGATACGCTTATCACAATGCCTTTCTGGTCTGTGCTGAAGCAGGGCATTCTGGCAGCCAAGTGGCTTGACCTTTATTAGTGAGCCTGGTTACCCCCTCTCGGAACCACAGACTTAGAAATCGCCAGCTCATATACAGTGCATAAAATATATTTATTAATATATACCCTTATACACCATTTTAATAAAAAATATCACAAAATTCTTCTAAGTCCCTCGGGAAGAGTGAAAGACGCGCACGTTCATTTTGAGAGCTCCTAGACCTTCCTATAAGAAGTTAGCCAAAAAGTAGCTTCGAAAAACGCTTAGGTTAAATTTCAGAGTTGCTTCTAATGTACCAAAGCTGGACTTAGACATAATTTCACTCTCACAACATTATGGCTGGTTGGAGACAGTCCGAACCACAAGTACCGGGTCCATGGTTCTGGCCGTATACTGGGGGGACGGGGACGACTCCCATTAACCCCTGACTATACCGGGGATACGCTTATCACAATGCCTTTCTGGTCTGTGCTGAAGCAGGGCATTCTGGCAGCCAAGTGGCTTGACCTTTATTAGTGAGCCTGGTTACCCCCTCTCGGAACCACAGACTTAGAAATCGCCAGCTCATATACAGTGCATAAAATATATTTATATATATACCCTTATACACCATTTTAATAAAAAATATCACAAAATTCTTCTAAGTCCCTCGGGAAGAGTGAAAGACGCGCACGTTCATTTTGAGAGCTCCTAGACCTTCCTATAAGAAGTTAGCCAAAAAGTAGCTTCGAAAAACGCTTAGGTTAAATTTCAGAGTTGCTTCTAATGTACCAAAGCTGGACTTAGACATAATTTCACTCTCACAACATTATGGCTGGTTGGAGACAGTCCGAACCACAAGTACCGGGTCCATGGTTCTGGCCGTATACTGGGGGGACGGGGACGACTCCCATTAACCCCTGACTATACCGGGGATACGCTTATCACAATGCCTTTCTGGTCTGTGCTGAAGCAGGGCATTCTGGCAGCCAAGTGGCTTGACCTTTATTAGTGAGCCTGGTTACCCCCTCTCGGAACCACAGACTTAGAAATCGCCAGCTCATATACAGTGCATAAAATATATTTATATATATACCCTTATACACCATTTTAATAAAAAATATCACAAAATTCTTCTAAGTCCCTCGGGAAGAGTGAAAGACGCGCACGTTCATTTTGAGAGCTCCTAGACCTTCCTATAAGAAGTTAGCCAAAAAGTAGCTTCGAAAAACGCTTAGGTTAAGTTTCAGAGTTGCTTCTAATGTACCAAAGCTGGACTTAGACATAATTTCACTCTCACAACATTATGGCTGGTTGGAGACAGTCCGAACCACAAGTACCGGGTCCATGGTTCTGGGCGTATACTGGGGGGGACGGGGACGACTCCCATTAACCCCTGACTATACCGGGGATACGCTTATCACAATGCCTTTCTGGTCTGTGCTGAAGCAGGGCATTCTGGCAGCCAAGTGGCTTGACCTTTATTAGTGAGCCTGGTTACCCCCTCTCGGAACCACAGACTTAGAAATCGCCAGCTCATATACAGTACATAAAATATATTTTTTTATATATACCCTTATACACCATTTTAATAAAAAATATCACAAAATTCTTCTAAGTCCCTCGGGAAGAGTGAAAGACGCGCACGTTCATTTTTAGAGCTCCTAGACCTTCCTATAAGAAGTTAGCCAAAAAGTAGCTTCGAAAAACGCTTAGGTTAAGTTTCAGAGTTGCTTCTAATGTACCAAAGCTGACTTAGACATAATTTCACTCTCACAACATTATGGCTGGTTGGAGACAGTCCGAACCACAAGTACCGGGTCCATGGTTCTGGGCGTATACTGGGGGGACGGGGACGACTCCCATTAACCCCTGACTATACCGGGGATACGCTTATCACAATGCCTTTCTGGTCTGTGCTGAAGCAGGGCATTCTGGCAGCCAAGTGGCTTGACCTTTATTAGTGAGCCTGGTTACCCCCTCTCGGAACCACAGACTTAGAAATCGCCAGCTCATATACAGTGCATAAAATATATTTATATATATACCCTTATACACCATTTTAATAAAAAATATCACAAAATTCTTCTAAGTCCCTCGGGAAGAGTGAAAGACGCGCACGTTCATTTTCAGAGCTCCTAGACCTTCCTATAAGAAGTTAGCCAAAAAGTAGCTTCGAAAAACGCTTAGGTTAAGTTTCAGAGTTGCTTCTAATGTACCAAAGCTGGACTTAGACATAATTTCACTCTCACAACTTTATGGCTGGTTGGAGACAGTCCGAACCACAAGTACCGGGTCCATTGTTCTGGGCGTATACTGGGGGGGACGGGGACGACTCCCATTAACCCCTGACTATACCGGGGATACGCTTATCACAATGCCTTTCTGTTCTGTGCTGAAGCAGGGCATTCTGGCAGCCAAGTGGCTTGACCTTTATTAGTGAGCCTGGTTACCCCCTCTCGGAACCACAGACTTAGAAATCGCCAGCTCATATACAGTGCATAAAATATATTTATATATATACCCTTATACACCATTTTAATAAAAAATATCACAAAATTCTTCTAAGTCCCTCGGGAAGAGTGAAAGACGCGCACGTTCATTTTTAGAGCTCCTAGACCTTCCTATAAGAAGTTAGCCAAAAAGTAGCTTCGAAAAACGCTTAGGTTAAGTTTCAGAGTTGCTTCTAATGTACCAAAGCTGGACTTAGACATAATTTCACTCTCACAACATTATGGCTGGTTGGAGACAGTCCGAACCACAAGTACCGGGTCCATGGTTCTTGCCGTATACTGGGGGGACGGGGACGACTCTCATTAACCCCTGACTATACCGGGGATACGCTTATCACAATGCCTTTCTGGTCTGTGCTGAAGCAGGGCATTCTGGCAGCCAAGTGGCTTGACCTTTATTAGTGAGCCTGGTTACCCCCTCTCGGAACCACAGACTTAGAAATCGCCAGCTCATATACAGTGCATAAAATATATTTATATATATACCCTTATACACCATTTTAATAAAAAATATCACAAAATTCTTCTAAGTCCCTCGGGAAGAGTGAAAGACGCGCACGTTCATTTTCAGAGCTCCTAGACCTTCCTATAAGAAGTTAGCCAAAAAGTAGCTTCGAAAAACGCTTAGGTTAAGTTTCAGAGTTGCTTCTAATGTACCAAAGCTGTACTTAGACATAATTTCACTCTCACAACATTATGGCTGGTTGGAGACAGTCCGAACCACAAGTACCGGGTCCATGGTTCTTGCCGTATACTGGGGGGACGGGGACGACTCTCATTAACCCCTGACTATACCGGGGATACGCTTATCACAATGCCTTTCTGGTCTGTGCTGAAGCAGGGCATTCTGGCAGCCAAGTGGCTTGACCTTTATTAGTGAGCCTGGTTACCCCCTCTCGGAACCACAGACTTAGAAATCGCCAGCTCATATACAGTGCATAAAATATATTTATATATATACCCTTATACACCATTTTAATAAAAAATATCACAAAATTCTTCTAAGTCCCTCGGGAAGAGTGAAAGACGCGCACGTTCATTTTCAGAGCTCCTAGACCTTCCTATAAGAAGTTAGCCAAAAAGTAGCTTCGAAAAACGCTTAGGTTAAGTTTCAGAGTTGCTTCTAATGTACCAAAGCTGGACTTAGACATAATTTCACTCTCACAACATTATGGCTGGTTGGAGACAGTCCGAACCACAAGTACCGGGTCCATGGTTCTGTGCGTATACTGGGGGGACGGGGACGACTCCCATTAACCCCTGACTATACCGGGGATACGCTTATCACAATGCCTTTCTGGTCTGTGCTGAAGCAGGGCATTCTGGCAGCCAAGTGGCTTGACCTTTATTAGTGAGCCTGGTTACCCCCTCTCGGAACCACAGACTTAGAAATCGCCAGCTCATATACAGTGCATAAAATATATTTATATATATACCCTTATACACCATTTTAATAAAAAATATCACAAAATTCTTCTAAGTCCCTCGGGAAGAGGGAAAGACGCGCACGTTCATTTTAAGAGCTCCTAGACCTTCCTATAAGAAGTTAGCCAAAAAGTAGCTTCGAAAAACGCTTAGGTTAAGTTTCAGAGTTGCTTCTAATGTACCAAAGCTGGACTTAGACATAATTTCACTCTCACAACATTATGGCTGGTTGGAGACAGTCCGAACCACAAGTACCGGGTCCATGGTTCTGGGCGTATACTGGGGGGGACGGGGACGACTCCCATTAACCCCTGACTATACCAGGGATACGCTTATCACAATGCCTTTCTGGTCTGTGCTGAAGCAGGGCATTCTGGCAGCCAAGTGGCTTGACCTTTATTAGTGAGCCTGGTTACCCCCTCTCGGAACCACAGACTTAGAAATCGCCAGCTCATATACAGTGCATAAAATATATTTATATATATACCCTTATACACCATTTTAATAAAAAATATCCCAAAATTCTTCTAAGTCCCTCGGGAAGAGTGAAAGACGCGCACGTTCATTTTTAGAGCTCCTAGACCTTCCTATAAGAAGTTAGCCAAAAAGTAGCTTCGAAAAACGCTTAGGTTAAATTTCAGAGTTGCTTCTAATGTACCAAAGCTGGACTTAGACATAATTTCACTCTCACAACATTATGGCTGGTTGGAGACAGTCCGAACCACAAGTACCGGGTCCATGGTTCTGGGCGTATACTGGGGGGACGGGGACGACTCCCATTAACCCCTGACTATACCGGGGATACGCTTATCACAATGCCTTTCTGGTCTGTGCTGAAGCAGGGCATTCTGGCAGCCAAGTGGCTTGACCTTTATTAGTGAGCCTGGTTACCCCCTCTCGGAACCACAGACTTAGAAATCGCCAGCTCATATACAGTGCATAAAATATATTTATATATATACCCTTATACACCATTTTAATAAAAAATATCACAAAATTCTTCTAAGTCCCTCGGGAAGAGTGAAAGACGCGCACGTTCATTTTCAGAGCTCCTAGACCTTCCTATAAGAAGTTAGCCAAAAAGTAGCTTCGAAAAACGCTTAGGTTAAGTTTCAGAGTTGCTTCTAATGTACCAAAGCTGGACTTAGACATAATTTCACTCTCACAACATTATGGCTGGTTGGAGACAGTCCGAACCACAAGTACCGGGTCCATGGTTCTGGGCGTATACTTGGGGGACGGGGACGACTCCCATTAACCCCTGACTATACCGGGGATACGCTTATCACAATGCCTTTCTGGTCTGTGCTGAAGCAGGGCATTCTGGCAGCCAAGTGGCTTGACCTTTATTAGTGAGCCTGGTTACCCCCTCTCGGAACCACAGACTTAGAAATCGCCAGCTCATATACAGTGCATAAAATATATTTATATATATACCCTTATACACCATTTTAATAAAAAATATCACAAAATTCTTTTAAGTCCCTCGGGAAGAGTGAAAGACGCGCACGTTCATTTTTAGAGCTCCTAGACCTTCCTATAAGAAGTTAGCCAAAAAGTAGCTTCGAAAAACGCTTAGGTTAAGTTTCAGAGTTGCTTCTAATGTACCAATGCTGGACTTAGACATAATTTCACTCTCACAACATTATGGCTGGTTGGAGACAGTCCGAACCACAAGTACCGGGTCCATGGTTCTGGGCGTATACTGGGGGGACGGGGACGACTCCCATTAACCCCTGACTATACCGGGGATACGCTTATCACAATGCCTTTCTGGTCTGTGCTGAAGCAGGGCATTCTGGCAGCCAAGTGGCTTGACCTTTATTAGTGAGCCTGGTTACCCCCTCTCGGAACCACAGACTTAGAAATCGCCAGCTCATATACAGTGCATAAAATATATTTATATATATATACCCTTACACACCATTTTAATAAAAAATATCACAAAATTCTTCTAAGTCCCTCGAGAAGAGTGAAAGACGCGCACGTTCATTTTCAGAGCTCCTAGACCTTCCTATAAGAAGTTAGCCAAAAAGTAGCTTCGAAAAACGCTTAGGTTAAGTTTCAGAGTTGCTTCTAATGTACCAAAGCTGGACTTAGACATAATTTCACTCTCACAACATTATGGCTGGTTGGAGACAGTCCGAACCACAAGTACCGGGTCCATGGTTCTGGCCGTATACTGGGGGGACGGGGACGACTCCCATTAACCCCTGACTATACCGGGGATACGCTTATCACAATGCCTTTCTGGTCTGTGCTGAAGCAGGGCATTCTGGCAGCCAAGTGGCTTGACCTTTATTAGTGAGCCTGGTTACCCCCTCTCGGAACCACAGACTTAGAAATCGCCAGCTCATATACAGTGCATAAAATATATTTATATATATACCCTTATACACCATTTTAATAAAAAATATCACAAAATTCTTCTAAGTCCCTCGGGAAGAGTGAAAGACGCGCACGTTCATTTTCAGAGCTCCTAGACCTTCCTATAAGAAGTTAGCCAAAAAGTAGCTTCGAAAAACGCTTAGGTTAAGTTTCAGAGTTGCTTCTAATGTACCAAAGCTGGACTTAGACATAATTTCACTCTCACAACATTATGGCTGGTTGGAGACAGTCCGAACCACAAGTACCGGGTCCATGGTTCTTGCCGTATACTGGGGGGACGGGGACGACTCTCATTAACCCCTGACTATACCGGGGATACGCTTATCACAATGCCTTTCTGGTCTGTGCTGAAGCAGGGCATTCTGGCAGCCAAGTGGCTTGACCTATATTAGTGAGCCTGGTTACCCCCTCTCGGAACCACAGACTTAGAAATCGCCAGCTCATATACAGTGCATAAAATATATTTATATATATACCCTTATACACCATTTTAATAAAAAATATCACAAAATTCTTCTAAGTCCCTCGGGAAGAGTGAAAGACGCGCACGTTCATTTTCAGAGCTCCTAGACCTTCCTATAAGAAGTTAGCCAAAAAGTAGCTTCGAAAAACGCTTAGGTTAAGTTTCAGAGTTGCTTCTAATGTACCAAAGCTGGACTTAGACATAATTTCACTCTCACAACATTATGGCTGGTTGGAGACAGTCCGAACCACAAGTACCGGGTCCATGGTTCTTGCCGTATACTGGGGGGACGGGGACGACTCTCATTAGCCCCTGACTATACCGGGGATACGCTTATCACAATGCCTTTCTGGTCTGTGCTGAAGCAGGGCATTCTGGCAGCCAAGTTGCTTGACCTTTATTAGTGAGCCTGGTTACCCCCTCTCGGAACCACAGACTTAGAAATCGCCAGCTCATATACAGTGCATAAAATATATTTATATATATACCCTTATACACCATTTTAATAAAAAATATCACAAAATTCTTCTAAGTCCCTCGGGAAGAGTGAAAGACGCGCACGTTAATTTTCAGAGCTCCAAGACCTTCCTATAAGAAGTTAGCCAAAACGTAGCTTCGAAAAACGCTTAGGTTAAGTTTCAGAGTTGCTTCTAATGTACCAATGCTGGACTTAGACATAATTTCACTCTCACAACATTATGGCTGGTTGGAGACAGTCCGAACCACAAGTACCGGGTCCATGGTTCTGGCCGTATACTGGGGGGACGGGGACGACTCCCATTAACCCCTGACTATACCGGGGATACGCTTATCACAATGCCTTTCTGGTCTGTGCTGAAGCAGGGCATTCTGGCAGCCAAGTGGCTTGACCTTTATTAGTGAGCCTGGTTACCCCCTCTCGGAACCACAGACTTAGAAATCGCCAGCTCATATACAGTGCATAAAATATATTTATATATATATACCCTTATACACCATTTTCATAAAAAATATCACAAAATTCTTCTAAGTCCCTCGGGAATAGTGAAAGACGCGCACGTTCATTTTCAGAGCTCCTAGACCTTCCTATAAGAAGTTAGCCAAAAAGTAGCTTCGAAAAACGCTTAGGTTAAGTTTCAGAGTTGCTTCTAATGTACCAAAGCTGGACTTAGACATAATTTCACTCTCACAACATTATGGCTGGTTGGAGACAGTCCGAACCACAAGTACCGGGTCCATGGTTCTGGGCGTATACTGGGGGGACGGGGACGACTCCCATTAACCCCTGACTATACCGGGGATACGCTAATCACAATGCCTTTCTGGTCTGTGCTGAAGCAGGGCATTCTGGCAGCCAAGTGGCTTGACCTTTATTAGTGAGCCTGGTTACCCCCTCTCGGAACCACAGACTTAGAAATCGCCAGCTCATATACAGTGCATAAAATATATTTATATATATACCCTTATACACCATTTTAATAAAAAATATCACAAAATTCTTCTAAGTCCCTCGGGAAGAGTGAAAGACGCGCACGTTCATTTTCAGATCTCCTAGACCTTCCTATAAGAAGTTAGCCAAAAAGTAGCTTCGAAAAACGCTTAGGTTAAGTTTCAGAGTTGCTTCTAATGTACCAAAGCTGGACTTAGACATAATTTCACTCTCACAACATTATGGCTGGTTGGAGACAGTCCGAACCACAAGTACCGGGTCCATGGTTCTTGCCGTATACTGGGGGGACGGGGACGACTCTCATTAACCCCTGACTATACCGGGGATACGCTTATCACAATGCCTTTCTGGTCTGTGCTGAAGCAGGGCATTCTGGCAGCCAAGTGGCTTGACCTATATTAGTGAGCCTGGTTACCCCCTCTCGGAACCACAGACTTAGAAATCGCCAGCTCATATACAGTGCATAAAATATATTTATATATATACCCTTATACACCATTTTAATAAAAAATATCACAAAATTCTTCTAAGTCCCTCGGGAAGAGTGAAAGACGCGCACGTTCATTTTTAGAGCTCCTAGACCTTCCTATAAGAAGTTAGACAAAAAGTAGCTTCGAAAAACGCTTAGGTTAAGTTTCAGAGTTGCTTCTAATGTACCAAAGCTGGACTTAGACATAATTTCACTCTCACAACATTATGGCTGGTTGGAGACAGTCCGAACCACAAGTACCGGGTCCATGGTTCTGGGCGTATACTGGGGGGACGGGGACGACTCCCATTAACCCCTGACTATACCGGGGATACGCTTATCACAATGCCTTTCTGGTCTGTGCTGAAGCAGGGCATTCTGGCAGCCAAGTGGCTTGACCTTTATTAGTGAGCCTGGTTACCCCCTCTCGGAACCACAGACTTAGAAATCGCCAGCTCATATACAGTGCATAAAATATATTTATATATATACCCTTATACACCATTTTAATAAAAAATATCACAAAATTCTTCTAAGTCCCTCGGGAAGAGTGAAAGACGCGCACGTTCATTTTCAGAGCTCCTAGACCTTCCTATAAGAAGTTAGCCAAAAAGTAGCTTCGAAAAACGCTTAGGTTAAGTTTCAGAGTTGCTTCTAATGTACCAAAGCTGGACTTAGACATAATTTCACTCTCACAACATTATGGCTGGTTGGAGACAGTCCGAACCACAAGTACCGGGTCCATGGTTCTTGCCGTATACTGGGGGGACGGGGACGACTCTCATTAGCCCCTGACTATACCGGGGATACGCTTATCACAATGCCTTTCTGGTCTGTGCTGAAGCAGGGCATTCTGGCAGCCAAGTTGCTTGACCTTTATTAGTGAGCCTGGTTACCCCCTCTCGGAACCACAGACTTAGAAATCGCCAGCTCATATACAGTGCATAAAATATATTTATATATATACCCTTATACACCATTTTAATAAAAAATATCACAAAATTCTTCTAAGTCCCTCGGGAAGAGTGAAAGACGCGCACGTTAATTTTCAGAGCTCCAAGACCTTCCTATAAGAAGTTAGCCAAAACGTAGCTTCGAAAAACGCTTAGGTTAAGTTTCAGAGTTGCTTCTAATGTACCAATGCTGGACTTAGACATAATTTCACTCTCACAACATTATGGCTGGTTGGAGACAGTCCGAACCACAAGTACCGGGTCCATGGTTCTGGCCGTATACTGGGGGGACGGGGACGACTCCCATTAACCCCTGACTATACCGGGGATACGCTTATCACAATGCCTTTCTGGTCTGTGCTGAAGCAGGGCATTCTGGCAGCCAAGTGGCTTGACCTTTATTAGTGAGCCTGGTTACCCCCTCTCGGAACCACAGACTTAGAAATCGCCAGCTCATATACAGTGCATAAAATATATTTATATATATATACCCTTATACACCATTTTCATAAAAAATATCACAAAATTCTTCTAAGTCCCTCGGGAAGAGTGAAAGACGCGCACGTTCATTTTCAGAGCTCCTAGACCTTCCTATAAGAAGTTAGCCAAAAAGTAGCTTCGAAAAACGCTTAGGTTAAGTTTCAGAGTTGCTTCTAATGTACCAAAGCTGGACTTAGACATAATTTCACTCTCACAACATTATGGCTGGTTGGAGACAGTCCGAACCACAAGTACCGGGTCCATGGTTCTGGGCGTATACTGGGGGGACGGGGACGACTCCCATTAACCCCTGACTATACCGGGGATACGCTAATCACAATGCCTTTCTGGTCTGTGCTGAAGCAGGGCATTCTGGCAGCCAAGTGGCTTGACCTTTATTAGTGAGCCTGGTTACCCCCTCTCGGAACCACAGACTTAGAAATCGCCAGCTCATATACAGTGCATAAAATATATTTATATATATACCCTTATACACCATTTTAATAAAAAATATCACAAAATTCTTCTAAGTCCCTCGGGAAGAGTGAAAGACGCGCACGTTCATTTTCAGATCTCCTAGACCTTCCTATAAGAAGTTAGCCAAAAAGTAGCTTCGAAAAACGCTTAGGTTAAGTTTCAGAGTTGCTTCTAATGTACCAAAGCTGGACTTAGACATAATTTCACTCTCACAACATTATGGCTGGTTGGAGACAGTCCGAACCACAAGTACCGGGTCCATGGTTCTTGCCGTATACTGGGGGGACGGGGACGACTCTCATTAACCCCTGACTATACCGGGGATACGCTTATCACAATGCCTTTCTGGTCTGTGCTGAAGCAGGGCATTCGGCAGCCAAGTGGCTTGACCTATATTAGTGAGCCTGGTTACCCCCTCTCGGAACCACAGACTTAGAAATCGCCAGCTCATATACAGTGCATAAAATATATTTATATATATACCCTTATACACCATTTTAATAAAAAATATCACAAAATTCTTCTAAGTCCCTCGGGAAGAGTGAAAGACGCGCACGTTCATTTTTAGAGCTCCTAGACCTTCCTATAAGAAGTTAGACAAAAAGTAGCTTCGAAAAACGCTTAGGTTAAGTTTCAGAGTTGCTTCTAATGTACCAAAGCTGGACTTAGACATAATTTCACTCTCACAACATTATGGCTGGTTGGAGACAGTCCGAACCACAAGTACCGGGTCCATGGTTCTGGGCGTATACTGGGGGGACGGGGACGACTCCCATTAACCCCTGACTATACCGGGGATACGCTTATCACAATGCCTTTCTGGTCTGTGCTGAAGCAGGGCATTCTGGCAGCCAAGTGGCTTGACCTTTATTAGTGAGCCTGGTTACCCCCTCTCGGAACCACAGACTTAGAAATCGCCAGCTCATATACAGTGCATAAAATATATTTATATATATACCCTTATACACCATTTTAATAAAAAATATCACAAAATTCTTCTAAGTCCCTCTGTAAGAGTGAAAGACGCGCACGTTCATTTTCAGAGCTCCTAGACCTTCCTATAAGAAGTTAGCCAAAAAGTAGCTTCGAAAAACGCTTAGGTTAAGTTTCAGAGTTGCTTCTAATGTACCAAAGCTGGACTTAGACATAATTTCACTCTCACAACATTATGGCTGGTTGGAGACAGTCCGAACCACAAGTACCGGGTCCATGGTTCTTGCCGTATACTGGGGGGACGGGGACGACTCCCATTAACCCCTGACTATACCGGGGATACGCTTATCACAATGCCTTTCTGGTCTGTGCTGAAGCAGGGCATTCTGGCAGCCAAGTGGCTTGACCTTTATTAGTGAGCCTGGTTACCCCCTCTCGGAACCACAGACTTAGAAATCGCCAGCTCATATACAGTGCATAAAATATATTTATATATATACCCTTATACACCATTTTAATAAAAAATATCACAAAATTCTTCTAAGTCCCTCGGGAAGAGTGAAAGACGCGCACGTTCATTTTCAGAGCTCCTAGACCTTCCTATAAGAAGTTAGCCAAAAAGTAGCTTCGAAAAACGCTTAGGTTAAGTTTCAGAGTTGCTTCTAATGTACCAAAGCTGGACTTAGACATAATTTCACTCTCACAACATTATGGCTGGTTGGAGACAGTCCGAACCACAAGTACCGGGTCCATGGTTCTGGGCGTATACTGGGGGGGACGGGGACGACTCCCATTAACCCCTGACTATACCGGGGATACGCTTATCACAATGCCTTTCTGGTCTGTGCTGAAGCAGGGCATTCTGGCAGCCAAGTGGCTTGACCTTTATTAGTGAGCCTGGTTACCCCCTCTCGGAACCACAGACTTAGAAATCGCCAGCTCATATACAGTGCATAAAATATATTTATATATATATACCCTTATACACCATTTTAATAAAAAAATATCACAAAATTCTTCTAAGTCCCTCCGGAAGAGTGAAAGACGCGCACGTTCATTTTCACAGCTCCTAGATCTTCCTATAAGAAGTTAGCCAAAAAGTAGCTTCGAAAAACGCTTAGGGTAAGTTTCAGAGTTGCTTCTAATGTACCAAAGCTGGACTTAGACATAATTTCACTCTCACAACATTATGGCTGGTTGGAGACAGTCCGAACCACAAGTACCGGGTCCATGGTTCTGGGCGTATACTGGGGGGACGGGGACGACTCCCATTAACCCCTGACTATACCGGGGATACGCTTATCACAATGCCTTTCTGGTCTGTGCTGAAGCAGGGCATTCTGGCAGCCAAGTGGCTTGACCTTTATTAGTGAGCCTGATTACCCCCTCTCGGAACCACAGACTTAGAAATCGCCAGCTCATATACAGTGCATAAAATATAT
This sequence comes from Ascaphus truei, assembly GCF_040206685.1. Lineage (NCBI taxonomy): Eukaryota > Metazoa > Chordata > Amphibia > Anura > Ascaphidae > Ascaphus > Ascaphus truei. The sequence goes on from NW_027455248.1 coordinate 298,397, forward strand.
TTATATATATACCCTTATACACCATTTTAATAAAAAATATCACAAAATTCTTCTAAGTCCCTCGGGAAGAGTGAAAGACGCGCACGTTCATTTTCAGAGCTCCTAGATCTTCCTATAAGAAGTTAGCCAAAAAGTAGCTTCGAAAAACGCTTAGGGTAAGTTTCAGAGTTGCTTCTAATGTACCAAAGCTGGACTTAGACATAATTTCACTCTCACAACATTATGGCTGGTTGGAGACAGTCCGAACCACAAGTACCGGGTCCATGGTTCTGGGCGTATACTGGGGGGACGGGGACGAATCCCATTAACCCCTGACTATACCGGGGATACGCTTATCACAATGCCTTTCTGGTCTGTGCTGAAGCAGGGCATTCTGGCAGCCAAGTGGCTTGACCTTTATTAGTGAGCCTGGTTACCCCCTCTCGGAACCACAGACTTAGAAATCGCCAGCTCATATACAGTGCATAAAATATATTTATATATATACCCTTATACACCATTTTAATAAAAAATATCACAAAATTCTTCTAAGTCCCTCGGGAAGAGTGAAAGACGCGCACGTTCATTTTCAGAGCTCCTAGACCTTCCTATAAGAAGTTAACCAAAAAGTAGCTTCGAAAAACGCTTAGGGTAAGTTTCAGAGTTGCTTCTAATGTACCAAAGCTGGACTTAGACATAATTTCACTCTCACAACATTATGGCTGGTTGGAGACAGTCCGAACCACAAGTACCGGGTCCATGGTTCTGGGCGTATACTGGGGGGACGGGGACGACTCCCATTAACCCCTGACTATACCGGGGATACGCTTATCACAATGCCTTTCTGGTCTGTGCTGAAGCAGGGCATTCTGGCAGCCAAGTGGCTTGACCTTTATTAGTGAGCCTGATTACCCCCTCTCGGAACCACAGACTTAGAAATCGCCAGCTCATATACAGTGCATAAAATATATTTATATATATACCCTTATACACCATTTTAATAAAAAATATCACAAAATTCTTCTAAGTCCCTCGGGAAGAGTGAAAGACGCGCACGTTCATTTTCAGAGCTCCTAGACCTTCCTATAAGAAGTTAGCCAAAAAGTAGCTTCGAAAAACGCTTAGGGTAAGTTTCAGAGTTGCTTCTAATGTACCAAAGCTGGACTTAGACATAATTTCACTCTCACAACATTATGGCTGGTTGGAGACAGTCCGAACCACAAGTACCGGGTCCATGGTTCTGGGTGTATACTGGGGGGACGGGGACGACTCCCATTAACCCCTGACTATACCGGGGATACGCTTATCACAATGCCTTTCTGGTCTGTGCTGAAGCAGGGCATTCTGGCAGCCAAGTGGCTTGACCTTTATTAGTGAGCCTGGTTACCCCCTCTCGGAACCACAGACTTAGAAATCGCCAGCTCATATACAGTGCATAAAATATATTTATATATATACCCTTATACACCATTTTAATAAAAAATATCACAAAATTCTTCTAAGTCCCTCGGGAAGAGTGAAAGACGCGCACGTTCATTTTTAGAGCTCCTAGACCTTCCTATAAGAAGTTAGCCAAAAAGTAGCTTCGAAAAACGCTTAGGGTAAGTTTCAGAGTTGCTTCTAATGTACCAAAGCTGGACTTAGACATAATTTCACTCTCACAACATTATGGCTGGTTGGAGACAGTCCGAACCACAAGTACCGGGTCCATGGTTCTGGGTGTATACTGGGGGGACGGGGACGACTCCCATTAACCCCTGACTATACCGGGGATACGCTTATCACAATGCCTTTCTGGTCTGTGCTGAAGCAGGGCATTCTGGCAGCCAAGTGGCTTGACCTTTATTAGTGAGCCTGGTTACCCCCTCTCGGAACCACAGACTTAGAAATCGCCAGCTCATATACAGTGCATAAAATATATTTATATATATACCCTTATACACCATTTTAATAAAAAATATCACAAAATTCTTCTAAGTCCCTCGGGAAGAGTGAAAGACGCGCACGTTCATTTTCAGAGCTCCTAGACCTTCCTATAAGAAGTTAGCCAAAAAGTAGCTTCGAAAAACGCTTAAGGTAAGTTTCAGAGTTGCTTCTAATGTACCAAAGCTGGACTTAGACATAATTTCACTCTCACAACATTATGGCTGGTTGGAGACAGTCCGAACCACAAGTACCGGGTCCATGGTTCTGGGTGTATACTGGGGGGACGGGGACGACTCCCATTAACCCCTGACTATACCGGGGATACGCTTATCACAATGCCTTTCTGGTCTGTGCTGAAGCAGGGCATTCTGGCAGCCAAGTGGCTTGACCTTTATTAGTGAGCCTGGTTACCCCCTCTCGGAACCACAGACTTAGAAATCGCCAGCTCATATACAGTGCATAAAATATATTTATATATATATACCCTTATACACCATTTTAATAAAAAAATATCACAAAATTCTTCTAAGTCCCTCCGGAAGAGTGAAAGACGCGCACGTTCATTTTCAGAGCTCCTAGACCTTCCTATAAGAAGTTAGCCAAAAAGTAGCTTCGAAAAACGCTTAGGGTAAGTTTCAGAGTTGCTTCTAATGTACCAAAGCTGGACTTAGACATAATTTCACTCTCACAACATTATGGCTGGTTGGAGACAGTCCGAACCACAAGTACCGGGTCCATGGTTCTGGGCGTATACTGGGGGGACGGGGACGACTCCCATTAACCCCTGACTATACCGGGGATACGCTTATCACAATGCCTTTCTGGTCTGTGCTGAAGCAGGGCATTCTGGCAGCCAAATGGCTTGACCTTTATTAGTGAGCCTGATTACCCCCTCTCGGAACCACAGACTTAGAAATCGCCAGCTCATATACAGTGCATAAAATATATTTATATATATACCCTTATACACCATTTTAATAAAAAATATCACAAAATTCTTCTAAGTCCCTCGGGAAGAGTGAAAGACGCGCACGTTCATTTTCAGAGCTCCTAGACCTTCCTATAAGAAGTTAGCCAAAAAGTAGCTTCGAAAAACGCTTAGGGTAAGTTTCAGAGTTGCTTCTAATGTACCAAAGCTGGACTTAGACATAATTTCACTCTCACAACATTATGGCTGGTTGGAGACAGTCCGAACCACAAGTACCGGGTCCATGGTTCTGGGCGTATACTGGGGGGACGGGGACGACTCCCATTAACCCCTGACTATACCGGGGATACGCTTATCACAATGCCTTTCTGGTCTGTGCTGAAGCAGGGCATTCTGGCAGCCAAATGGCTTGACCTTTATTAGTGAGCCTGATTACCCCCTCTCGGAACCACAGACTTAGAAATCGCCAGCTCATATACAGTGCATAAAATATATTTATATATATATACCCTTATACACCATTTTAATAAAAAATATCACAAAATTCTTCTAAGTCCCTCGGGAAGAGTGAAAGACGCGCACGTTCATTTTCAGAGCTCCTAGACCTTCCTATAAGAAGTTAGCCAAAAAGTAGCTTCGAAAAACGCTTAGGGTAAGTTTCAGAGTTGCTTCTAATGTACCAAAGCTGGACTTAGACATAATTTCACTCTCACAACATTATGGCTGGTTGGAGACAGTCCGAACCACAAGTACCGGGTCCATGGTTCTGGGCGTATACTGGGGGGACGGGGACGACTCCCATTAACCCCTGACTATACCGGGGATACGCTTATCACAATGACTTTCTGGTCTGTGCTGAAGCAGGGCATTCTGGCAGCCAAGTGGCTTGACCTTTATTAGTGAGCCTGATTACCCCCTCTCGGAACCACAGACTTAGAAATCGCCAGCTCATATACAGTGCATAAAATATATTTATATATATACCCTTATACACCATTTTAATAAAAAATATCACAAAATTCTTCAAAGTCCCTCGGGAAGAGTGAAAGACGCGCACGTTAATTTTCAGAGCTCCAAGACCTTCCTATAAGAAGTTAGCCAAAACGTAGCTTCGAAAAACGCTTAGGTTAAGTTTCAGAGTTGCTTCTAATGTACCAAATCTGGACTTAGACATAATTTCACTCTCACAACATTATGGCTGGTTGGAGACAGTCCGAACCACAAGTACCGGGTCCATGGTTCTGGCCGTATACTGGGGGGACGGGGACGACTCCCATTAACCCCTGACTATACCGGGGATACGCTTATCACAATGCCTTTCTGGTCTGTGCTGAAGCAGGGCATTCTGGCAGCCAAGTGGCTTGACCTTTATTAGTGAGCCTGGTTACCCCCTCTCGGAACCACAGACTTAGAAATCGCCAGCTCATATACAGTGCATAAAATATATTTATATATATATACCCTTATACACCATTTTCATAAAAAATATCACAAAATTCTTCTAAGTCCCTCGGGAAGAGTGAAAGACGCGCACGTTCATTTTCAGAGCTCCTAGACCTTCCTATAAGAAGTTAGCCAAAAAGTAGCTTCGAAAAACGCTTAGGTTAAGTTTCAGAGTTGCTTCTAATGTACCAAAGCTGGACTTAGACATAATTTCACTCTCACAACATTATGGCTGGTTGGAGACAGTCCGAACCACAAGTACCGGGTCCATGGTTCTGGGCGTATACTGGGGGGACGGGGACGACTCCCATTAACCCCTGACTATACCGGGGATACGCTAATCACAATGCCTTTCTGGTCTGTGCTGAAGCAGGGCATTCTGGCAGCCAAGTGGCTTGACCTTTATTAGTGAGCCTGGTTACCCCCTCTCGGAACCACAGACTTAGAAATCGCCAGCTCATATACAGTGCATAAAATATATTTATATATATACCCTTATACACCATTTTAATAAAAAATATCACAAAATTCTTCTAAGTCCCTCGGGAAGAGTGAAAGACGCGCACGTTCATTTTCAGATCTCCTAGACCTTCCTATAAGAAGTTAGCCAAAAAGTAGCTTCGAAAAACGCTTAGGTTAAGTTTCAGAGTTGCTTCTAATGTACCAAAGCTGGACTTAGACATAATTTCACTCTCACAACATTATGGCTGGTTGGAGACAGTCCGAACCACAAGTACCGGGTCCATGGTTCTTGCCGTATACTGGGGGGACGGGGACGACTCTCATTAACCCCTGACTATACCGGGGATACGCTTATCACAATGCCTTTCTGGTCTGTGCTGAAGCAGGGCATTCTGGCAGCCAAGTGGCTTGACCTATATTAGTGAGCCTGGTTACCCCCTCTCGGAACCACAGACTTAGAAATCGCCAGCTCATATACAGTGCATAAAATATATTTATATATATACCCTTATACACCATTTTAATAAAAAATATCACAAAATTCTTCTAAGTCCCTCGGGAAGAGTGAAAGACGCGCACGTTCATTTTTAGAGCTCCTAGACCTTCCTATAAGAAGTTAGACAAAAAGTAGCTTCGAAAAACGCTTAGGTTAAGTTTCAGAGTTGCTTCTAATGTACCAAAGCTGGACTTAGACATAATTTCACTCTCACAACATTATGGCTGGTTGGAGACAGTCCGAACCACAAGTACCGGGTCCATGGTTCTGGGCGTATACTGGGGGGACGGGGACGACTCCCATTAACCCCTGACTATACCGGGGATACGCTTATCACAATGCCTTTCTGGTCTGTGCTGAAGCAGGGCATTCTGGCAGCCAAGTGGCTTGACCTTTATTAGTGAGCCTGGTTACCCCCTCTCGGAACCACAGACTTAGAAATCGCCAGCTCATATACAGTGCATAAAATATATTTATATATATACCCTTATACACCATTTTAATAAAAAATATCACAAAATTCTTCTAAGTCCCTCTGTAAGAGTGAAAGACGCGCACGTTCATTTTCAGAGCTCCTAGACCTTCCTATAAGAAGTTAGCCAAAAAGTAGCTTCGAAAAACGCTTAGGTTAAGTTTCAGAGTTGCTTCTAATGTACCAAAGCTGGACTTAGACATAATTTCACTCTCACAACATTATGGCTGGTTGGAGACAGTCCGAACCACAAGTACCGGGTCCATGGTTCTTGCCGTATACTGGGGGGACGGGGACGACTCTCATTAGCCCCTGACTATACCGGGGATACGCTTATCACAATGCCTTTCTGGTCTGTGCTGAAGCAGGGCATTCTGGCAGCCAAGTTGCTTGACCTTTATTAGTGAGCCTGGTTACCCCCTCTCGGAACCACAGACTTAGAAATCGCCAGCTCATATACAGTGCATAAAATATATTTATATATATACCCTTATACACCATTTTAATAAAAAATATCACAAAATTCTTCTAAGTCCCTCGGGAAGAGTGAAAGACGCGCACGTTAATTTTCAGAGCTCCAAGACCTTCCTATAAGAAGTTAGCCAAAACGTAGCTTCGAAAAACGCTTAGGTTAAGTTTCAGAGTTGCTTCTAATGTACCAATGCTGGACTTAGACATAATTTCACTCTCACAACATTATGGCTGGTTGGAGACAGTCCGAACCACAAGTACCGGGTCCATGGTTCTGGCCGTATACTGGGGGGACGGGGACGACTCCCATTAACCCCTGACTATACCGGGGATACGCTTATCACAATGCCTTTCTGGTCTGTGCTGAAGCAGGGCATTCTGGCAGCCAAGTGGCTTGACCTTTATTAGTGAGCCTGGTTACCCCCTCTCGGAACCACAGACTTAGAAATCGCCAGCTCATATACAGTGCATAAAATATATTTATATATATATACCCTTATACACCATTTTCATAAAAAATATCACAAAATTCTTCTAAGTCCCTCGGGAAGAGTGAAAGACGCGCACGTTCATTTTCAGAGCTCCTAGACCTTCCTATAAGAAGTTAGCCAAAAAGTAGCTTCGAAAAACGCTTAGGTTAAGTTTCAGAGTTGCTTCTAATGTACCAAAGCTGGACTTAGACATAATTTCACTCTCACAACATTATGGCTGGTTGGAGACAGTCCGAACCACAAGTACCGGGTCCATGGTTCTGGGCGTATACTGGGGGGGACGGGGACGACTCCCATTAACCCCTGACTATACCGGGGATACGCTTATCACAATGCCTTTCTGGTCTGTGCTGAAGCAGGGCATTCTGGCAGCCAAGTGGCTTGACCTTTATTAGTGAGCCTGGTTACCCCCTCTCGGAACCACAGACTTAGAAATCGCCAGCTCATATACAGTGCATAAAATATATTTATATAT